>NC_057796.1:415836528-415986443 GCF_018294505.1 Triticum aestivum
CCCTCCATCCTCCTCCCTTGCACTGCATCCGCCATGACTACAGGCGGCGAAGCTCTTTGGGACAACCTTTTCACGGAGATGAAGCATGCTGTGGCCGCCCTTGCCGCTGCCTGGTAGAGCCGCCTTGCCAAGCGGATCGAGGCCGGCTTGCCGGCCAGCTCGCCCAAGGTCTCCGACGAGGAGGACAAGACCACGGTGGAGACGTGCTCCGACGACACTGCCCGGCTCCGCGCCTCCTGTGCACGTCGGCTTCACCATGGAGCAGGCCCGGCTAGAGCACGATGGAAGCCATCGAAGGCCGATGTCTAAAAGTTCGAATTTGATGTGCGCCATGTGGAGGAAGCAGTGGTTGCGTGTAATGGTATTTGGCTGGTTTGTTAGATGGGCTTGAGCCATATTATTGTAGAGTGGTCTGACTGTGAAACCTGGTAAAACATGACGGTTTAAAATTTCACATATCCTTTATTGAGATCAAGGAGCTAAACGCCAACTTTTTCTATCGATCATGTTGGGTGGGAAACAAATAAGGCGACACATCTATGTGCGAAGCAAGCTTGCGAGAGTAGGAGAAGATGTGTCTGACTTAGTTTCATTCATTGTTCCCGCCTTCCCGGTATAATGTGTACAAAAATGATTGTATTCCCCTTGTTTAAATCAATAAAGTTTGTGATTTAAAAAATTAGTTGTTTAAACCAAAGTGAGAGGAATGCATAGTGGGAAGCTAATGGAGCAAGGAGCATAGTTTGCAAAAGAATGGCCCAGACGCCCAACGGCTTCTCATCAGTCGACGTATGTGGCACTTTTCTGCGGTTGTGTGACATGGGCCTAGTTTCTTGCATAAACTCAAGCATGTGAAGCAGTAAAGGCGACATACCATGTACTCTGTGTTCAGAAAAATCAAGTGCAATATCTTCAGAACAGTTAATTGGTGAAACTTTAAAGCCAATAATAACTCTCTAGTGGTTGAACATGTATGAATGGCTCTGCTAATCTTTTATAAATACTTACCCTGACCTTCTTCATGTATACAAACATCCAGTAGTCAAACCGAAGCATGCCGGTGGATGATGCCGAGAAGTGATTGACAAGGGTAACAATGATGAATAAAATGTGTCGTTGGAACAGCCTAAGCGTTATCTTGTGGGAATACGAGGCATCATGAATTATAGTTAGAGCAGCAGAAATTCCTGGCATGTTGAATGAGCCTCGGTAATGTTTTGCTGTGTCGATCGTTGTGAGAAGGCAAGGTGCCATCGAACAACTTTGCTCCCACCGACATTAGAGCCATGCCGATACTCGATTGCGGTTTGGAATGCAGTTAAGGCAAGGATTGGGCTGGGCGATATCATGACCGGAGATTGGGCGGAAAGGAACAGTGTCAGAGATTGGTGGACCGAGCTTGCCCTCGTGTGCTCGCCGAGTAGAAAAGGAATGGCCTCCCTACTTATGCTTATTTCTTGGGAACTTTGGAAGGAGAGAAATGCTAGGATCTTTCGAAACGTCTCTACGCCTTCGATGATAATCGTGGACAAGATCCTGGAGGAAGCAAGATTGTGGGTGTTGGCAGGTGCCAAAGGTCTTGATGTAATTTTACCCCGCAGGTAGTTGCTTTATCTTTGCTAGATTTGGCTGTTGTCTTCGGACACTGGTATACTTCCTTTCTTAATTAATGAAATGACAAGTCTTTTGCCTCGTTTCAAAAAAACCTATTAGAACCATGCTCCTAATTGGAAATTTCGTTTCAAAATTCAGGACGGACCCTGGATGCACCTGTAGAGCTCCAAAGAGCTTTACCTAGATCTCTTCAAGCAGTGCACTCTCCGGACGTTAACCACAAAAACCGGTATGGAGAATGACAAATGGATGTGACACTTGAAAGCTGACCTTATTGTCGAATCCATCGGCCAATTCACTCATTTTTATTGTGACTCCAATTGGTGCGGTTGCGACCGCGAGAAGGATGCTCTGACTTGGCGTTGAACTACGAATGGGCAGTTCACTGCCAGCTCGGCTATTCGGTGAATTCTCCAGCTGCAGCATGCCTCCCTTCGTCAAGCTGGTCTGGTCCTCTGATCGCAATGAAAGCAGCGGTGCCAGCCTTTCATAAAAAATCCCTTCAATCATGCTCTGAATGCTGAAAAGGGCCATGATGAACAAAGATATCTATTGTTCGGTGTTTTTTTTACGAAAAAACTTTCGATTTACTCACCATCTGTCAATGTAATGTAGTACCAAAAACACCAACAAACAAAATCATCTAGGTCCATGGAGCGAGTCGAAGGCGCGCCGCCGTCTTCACCCCTTCCTCGTTGGAGCCAGGCAAGATATATATTGTTCGGTGTTAATCTCAAGCTTTTGAAGACATGATTTCTGTCACTTGCTAGCACACAAAATTTCCTTTATCAATTGGTTAACATCGCCTACCATAATCTGCAGATGTTGTGCAAATACCGCCTGGATCACAAAATTAAACATGTTGCTGGGTATATACCGAGAAACCGAACGGTTAACCGAAGTAAAAAATATTTTTTCTCAAGGCGAACAACTATACAAGTTGTCATTTTTCTTGTACATCAGTGAAATTCACTACTAAGCATGTGCATGTTTCCTGTAACATAGTTATTTTTCTCTTTAAAAATGCTAAGCACGTCCATAACAATTAAGGGATGAATCCATGCATGCATATAAACTTATATATATAGTGATATACTATTTGTGTAAAATAGTATGTGTTTTGAGTCATACATTTGTAAATTATTATTAAGTCATTTTCAAGTTCGCGTCAACTTTGGTTATTATGGTATATACCGAAACCATATCGAAATAATTTGGTATATACCGAAACCGAACCGTGTTTTAAGTTCATACCGTTTTTACCGAAGTATTGATACCGTACAAACCGAAAAACCATATAAACCAAACCATGTAAACCCAATAAACCGAATGCATAGAGTGAGGGACTGGGGTGGCGGCGCGTTAGCTTTCGCCCTGTCTCTCGTGGGGGAGACGGGTGGTGAGTTGGCGGCCATGAGGTGGTACATCATGTTCTCCACCTCGCTGATCGTCGGCCGCCGCTTCATACACGACACCACCTTCAACTCCGTCTCCTTCTCCTCGTCCTCCATCATGAGTACCCAGCTCTCCCCGCCGAACCTGCCGCCCTCCACGCACCGGAGCGGCACCCCTTTCTTCTTGCTCAGCAGCCCCTTCACCTCCAGCCCCATGAAGGAGTACACCACGTTGAAGGAGCCCACGAAACCCTTGGCGATGCCACCGAACCCTTCCTCCTCCACCTCGTAGCTCCACCCCGGGTAAGTTACACACAAATAACTTGGAAATAAGTAACCATGTGAGTTACACACAAAAAGCAAAATCATGATTTTGGAAAGATGAAAAGTGCATGTATTATTCACTATTTAGAAATCATCATTTTTGTCATTTTTGCACAGCTCACATGTTTACTTATTTCATCACCAAACTTTACACATGTATAATATCCATCCATATGATCATGTAGAATTCTTTCCAGGATTTTATGAAATTGTAACTGTGATTCTTAAACTATTTAAAATAAAGTCCTCCAATGCAGCCATGTTCCAAAAATCTACTCTTCCTAGTTTTCTGCAGAAACTCAAACATGTGAAGCAATAAAGGCGACGTACCATGTACTCTGTATTCAGAAAAAACAAGTGCAATATCTTCAGAACAGGTTAATCGGTGAAACACTAAAACCTATAATAACTCTCTTGAGTGGTCGAGCACGCACATGTATCAATTGCTCTGCTGATCTTGTTTATAAATACTTACGCTGACCTCTGTGTATACCAACATCCTGTAGTCAAACCAAAGCATGTCGGTGGATGAGACCGAGAAGGGTAACAATGACGAGTAAAATGTGGCGTGGGAGTTGCCTAAGCGTGTTCTCCTTGGAATAAGACGCATCAGGAATTAGAGTTAGAGTTTTTATGTGCCAACCATTGCTAGAAGGCAAAAGGTGCCATCGAACAAGTCATACAGAGCTTCAAATAGCTTTACCCAGACTTGCTCAGACAGTGCATTCTCCAGACTGTGACCATTAAAACTGCCATGGAGAATGACAAATGGATGCGACACTTGAAGGCTGACCTCGCTGTCGAATCCATCGGCCGATTCATCAGTCAGATCTCCAATCGGTACAATTGCGAAGCGAAGCTGATCTCCTATCGTCTTCTCCAGATTGCAAAGCGAAGCTGCGTTGTGGGTGGCCGCAGGGAGAGCTAGAGTTGTGGCCTCGCAGAACGTCCATTTGAGGCACACTAAATTGCTGTATTAAACTACTCCTTTTCGGTCAGCCCAACTATTTTCCCTGTGCTGGCAATGAAAGCAGCCAGGCGTTGCCTACCTTTCGTCAAAAAAAAAAAAACTTCAATTCTGTTCTGAATGCTGAAAAGGGCCATGCTGATTGATGAACAAATGTCTAGTGTTGGGTGTTAATCTCAAGCTTTCGAACACCTGTTTTCTCTCATTTCCTAGCACACAAAACTTCCCTTATCCGTTGGTTAACATTGCCTATCATAATCTGCAGACGCCATGGAAATGCCGCCTGAATTACAAAATCAAACATGCTGCTGTAGCACCACAACCATTTCAGAATTTCAGGCAGTTTGCACGACACAGAAGAAAGAAAGTTCAGGAAACGCCGTGAACACAAAAGTCCGAGGAAACCAATCTCACTGCTTCCCCTTCCTTCCCGTCACGTTGGAGACGAGCTCCCTGAGGAACCTGGCGGACTTGGTGACCGGCGAGTTGGCGGCCATGAGGTTGTACATCATGTTCTCCACCTCGCCGACCGTCGGCCGCCGCTTCATCCGCGACACCACCTTCAACTCCGGCTCCTTCTCCCCGTCCTCCATCATGAGCACCCAGCTCTCCCCGCCGAACCTGCCGCCCTCCACGCACCGGAGCAGCACGCCCTTCTTCTTGCTCAGCAGCCCCTTCACCTCCAGCCCCATGAAGGAATACACCACGTTGAAGGAGCCCACGAAGCCCTTGGCGACGCCGCCGAACCCCTCCTCCTCCACCTCGTAGCTCCACCCCGGGTTGAACAGCACCGCCGGCCTGGGGTCCAGCGCGTTGACGGCCGCGCGCAGCTTCTCCACCTGCGGCCGCCCCGGCGACAGGAACACGGCGGCGTCGCAGGCGCTCAGCGCGTCCGGCGCCACCGTGTCCAGCTGCGCGTGCGCCAGCGCCGACGTGTCCCCCCAGCTCTTGAACTCGCGCACGGCCACCGCCTGGTCCTCCGCGGAGGGCCAGACGAGGAGCAGCCTCGCCGGCGAGCCCTTCCGGGACACGCCGAGGCCCGAGAAGACGTCGAAGGCGAGGCGCGCCAGGGAGCCCGGCGAGTCGTCGACCACGGGGATCTCGGCGCGGAACCGGGCCTGCCGCTGCTGCTTCTTGAGCTTCCGCGCCGGGAGCGAGTTGTTGAGCGGCTTGCGCAGCGCCGTGGCCAGGCACGACCTGGCCTGCGCGACCGCCTCCTCCCTCGACGACGGGGGCGTCGGGGAGCCGTCCGTCAGCGGGGCCGACGGTGCCGACGACGACTGGACGCGCCCCGGCGGCGGACCGCGGAGGAGGAGGGTAACGTGGAGAGCAGGTAGGCGCGGTGGCGGGAAGAGAAACGAGCGGTTCGGGAGTGGCGGAACTGGAGCTTTGAGTGCGATCTTGGACGAGGGAGGAGGGTTCGAGAGGCTGAGCGCCATTGGCGCGAACAAGAGAAGACGATAAGGTGTGGTGCTCTGCTCTCCATGGTGCGGCAAGCGAGTTGGTGGAGCTGGGCTTGGACACTGACAGCGTGGCCCCACTGCCCAGAATCTGGGTGCCATATCAGAGCTGCAGAATATGATGTTCTGCAAGACTGCAAATGTTACTTCAGAGTACTACAGTCTACAGTACTACTCGTATTTCATTTGGTTCATCTTGACTAAGGACTTTCTGATGAGTTGCCGGAGTTCATCAGAGAAAATGAATGAGTGAGCACTGAGCAGAAGAGCATCAGCAGACACTAGTGACTGACATCATAAGATAGGTAGCAAAACAGAGTGCCCTCGAATCACTGGGATGCAACCAGCCTTCATATCAGACCTACAAAACTACCACCTCTGTCCTGAATTATAAGACGTTTTGAATATTTCAAAGTAGACTACATACGGACTGAAATGAGTGAACACACTAAAATGCATCTATATACATCAGGTTCAGAAAAAAGTTAGAACATCTTATAATTCAAAACAGGAGGAACTAAAGCAACGCACATCTGTCCTCTGTCCCATAATATAAGAACGTTTTTTACACTAGTGTAGTGTTAAAAACGTTCTTATATTTTGGGACAGAGGGAGTAGTTTGCAAATGATGTAGCACATACAAGCTTGTTCCAGGAATATCAAGAACAAAAGGAGGAGCTACATCCACTAGTATAGTGTTAAAAACGTTCTTATATTTTGAGACAGAGGGAGTAGTTTGCAAATGATGTAGCACATACAAGCTTGTTCCAGGAATATCAAGAACAAAAGGGAGGAGCTACATCAACAAATGAGTATAGCCGGGTTATGTTATCTCGACAAACAAACAGAGGAGGTCCACAAGACCCCAACAAACTGATTCAATACACCATCATTTTGACAATGCACCACCGCTTTCAGATCATAAATACATATGGTATCCCTATACATATTTTGACATTGATTGTTACAGCTTCAGGCCACAGTTATTCCCCGACATTGGTTAATGAAAATAACAAGTGACACCCGGCTGCTCTAAGAACAGGAAAATGAATTTGTAATATTTGGACCATGCTGATGGGTTTTCACTCTTCAGCTCGAATGGATTTTTTTTTTGTAGATTTGGCAAAAGAACATGCCAGGCTACGCTTGTTTAGGCAAAAGCGGAAAGTTATCTGATAACTACAAATGCACTCCCTCTTTCTGAAACTGCTACATGTATACAGGTTACAAATTGGTAATAAATCTGATGTTGCCACACAACTTATGACTGTACAAGCTATAAGTTATAAGATCATTGCAAGCCAGGTCAGGCTAAATTTGGAAACTAGCTAAGTTATCCCATTCCATCAAATAATAAATTTGAAGGTACCACTTGCCACACAACTTATGACTACATGCTCGCATAGTCGTATTTGCCTTAAAAAACAGTCAGCAGTTTCATTAGTATGTGTCTTCAGAAACAGTGAAAAGATACACAAATATTTATCTGCTTTCACCTATCTTCCCAGCTTCATCAATCTAAGAGATTGCTCTCCCTGTCCTGGACTCCTGGCTCAACCTCGAGTACAATAGGTGTTCATCATCACCACCCATCAGCTTTGATGTTATACTAGTACCCTCTTACTGTAGTACACTAGTACTAAAACATGAAAACTGGCACCGCTCTAGTGCCATCCAATATAATAGCGTCAGAGATTGTGAGCTAGTTCAGGGCTACAAGTTATTAAGATCATAAATTGCAAGTGAGTTCAGGGCAGAAATTTGAAATGGCTAACCAAATGAAGCAATTCCATTCCATCAAATAATAGTGAAGCAAATCATGGTGGAGAACTGTGACCAGCAAGTTGTTTCATGATTCACCTTGGCCAACTTAAATGAACTCAAAAGTCTCACATTATGAAATCAGAAAGCAAGGAGAAATGGACCCCCAATAAGACAGAACTGAGTTCACAAATAACATTATTTTAGCACTAGCTAGACGATTCTTCCAACTGACATGGGCCAAATAATTTGGGATCTTTATGGATGTGCTATTAATTAATGGTCTGAACCCAAAGGTAAGGATAACACTCCTAGCATTTGCCAGTGAGCAAGGTTCCATCACAATTTCTCCCTATGAAGATTCAGTTTGCACCTTGCAGATATTTCAACAAATGTCTGACCCACAAATTTCAGTGCATACCAAAGCCAAAAGTACAGCAATACATCATGATAAGCTAATTTGAAAGTCAAAAGCTAATTTCTTCCAATTGACATGAACCAAATAGTTTGGGATCTTTATGGATGTGCTATCAATTAGAAGTCTAAGCCCAAAGGTAAGGTACAGATTAAAAAAAAGGCAGGAAATGGCTGCATATATGTAGCTTAATGAGGAAATTATTGCTCGGACAGTCGTGGTAAGGTGCTTGTTCTTACCATTGGTCATGGAGCAATTCAAGTCCAGGCTCACTGTTTGTTATCTTCTGGACTCATTGCCTAACAATGCAACAGCACATACACTCATACATCTCCCAGTGAGCAAATTGACTTCCACCACGGTTTCAAGGTACTACTTCCCTAATCCCTATGAAGATTTAGTTTGCATCTTGAAAATATTTCAACAAATGGCTAGCCCACAAATTGCAGTGGATACAAAAGCCAAAGTACAGCAATCCATAAGATAAGCTAATTTGATAAATCTTATAAAGAGCTGCCGAAATTGGCTAATTTGTTCATCACAAACTGACAGAAAGCCCAGCATTCCAACCAGCACATGTTACCCTCCACAAGGACTCATCCACATCTCAAGTTTTATTTCAAGAAATTCACAAGCAGCAGTATACACCCAATGATCACACCTTTGCACCTACGAAACCTGGCAACACCCAAGATAGATACCGCGACGGCAGCATAGGGGTGGTTATCTCCTCGTGCTCAGAACACGATGCGGAACTGCGGTGCGCCCTCGCCGGTGGCGGGCACCAGCTCCCAGCGGCACGGCTCGAGCTCGTCGGAGACGGGGCAGTACCCTGCGAGCGTGACGGCGGTGCCGGACTCCGCCGCCGACCCGAACTCGAAGACCGTCGCGTCCGGCTGCCGCTGCCGCAGCACCTCCACCGCCCCATGGGTGCCGGGGACGGCCACCTGGGCCTGCGCGCCTCCCGCTCCCTTCGCCGGCTGCTGGTTCGGGGCCTGCTCCGGCGAGCCGCGGCGGGAGCCCCTCCACCACGAGAAGAGCCCCATCGGCAGACGTGGGGAACCGGTGGGGATTGGATTAGGGGATTCTAGGGTTTTGGTGGGGAACAATTTAGACGAGGGGTTTGGTCACTCCAGCAGATCCTAAAGCACCACCTACTCCCTCCGTCCGCGAACAAGTATACATCTAGCTTTTATCCTAAGTCAAAGTTTTAAAACTTTAACCAACTTTATAGAAAAAAGTAGCAGCATTTATGGCACTAAATTAGTATCACTAGATTTGTTTTGAAATGCATTTTCATAATATATCAATTTGATGTCATATATACTACTACTCTTTTCTAAAAAATTGATCAAAATTATAAAACTTTGACTTAGCAGAAATGATAGAAGTACACTTATTCACGGACGAAGGGAGTATAAAAATAGTATACAGACTCCCCTAAAACAAATTTATGATACCTCGAGGCATCAAGGGCGGAACAGATTCCGTAAACATGTATCATAAATTTTCTTTTCTTTTTTCTCTCACGCTTCTTCTTTCCTAAGGCGCACACATAGACGAACTCGAATTTCAGTCGGCCAGAACTGCGCCGCTCCGGCTTGCCGCCTGATGTGGCCCGCTGCCTGCTCCTGTGACGCTCCGGTGATGCTCCAGCCTGGCACGTGCTCTGGCGATGCTCCGGTCGGCCGCCAGCGAGCTCCTCCGCCTACTCGTTGCTCATGCGCGGCGTCACGAGGTCCCCTGCTCCGACATTGACCGGCTTTACAGGATCCTCCAAAAACGGCTGAAATCCTCTGGATATAACAAATTGGGGCTTGAATAGGGGAGCCTGCAAAAAAAATTACGGGATATGCTGTTTTACGGGATCTATTCGAGGTATTCTTTTCAACTTGTACCATAAATACCAACGTTTGACCTTTTTACGGGGTCTGCTATAGATGCTCTAATGTGTTAGCGAGTTGATGTACTAAACGTGCAATTTGCTTGCTTTTATCTATCACAACGCTTGTCAACCAAAGCTTAACCGTCCTCATCCAACTTCAAGAGTTAGGTTGAATCTGTTGAAGCTTTATTTCACGAATACGCAATGATATGTATCATTCCATTCATAAGTAGGGGAGATAGTTTACGGGGGTTGTAAGTGCATCTACTGCCCCTTATGATTTTGGTGTATTGAAGACTTATAGGTTAAGGTACTGATGCGTTTGTGAGTGTACACAGGTCTATAGGTCTATGAGGAGTTTGATATTTACAGAGAAAGTCGACCCCTAAAAATGAATGTCTTCAACTGAAGACTTTGGATTTCCGAAGACTTTCTGAAGACTTTGAAATTGAAGAAATTGGTGTGACCCTGAAGACTTGGTATTCATACGAGGAACATGAAGCGTGAAGACTTTTGTTTTCGTTGTTTCATTTTCTCTTTCTTGAGTCATAGAAAACACCGTACTGTTAAAGGGGGTCGAGGAAAAACTAAGGAAAAGTTCCCAAGTGATGCTCATCTCAAAATCCTACACCTATCAATCCTTTCGAGTGAAGCCATTGAAATCTCATACAGTTCAGTCAATTTCTTCAGTGACAGAGACGAAGATCTTCTGGTCTCTAAGGAATTTGTTCTGACTGGGGAGTTAGGAATTCACCAGTGCAGATTGCCTACAAGTGAGGAACATGATAGCCTTAAGGAATTTGAGCCTCAAATTTCCGACCATTGTTGTGCTACGCGCCAGCTGTCCCAAAATATCTACCCACCTAACGGTCATATCATTGAAGGGCATTTATGTCTTATCATGTCGGGCTGCTCCCTAGGATATAAATAGCTGCCCCCTACAACCACTAGCTGGTTGGCTGCTCCGAGAGAAACTGACACTTGTCATTGAGAACATCCCATCCTCCGAGGACTTTGAGTGAAAATCATCAAGTGAGGAAAACCCAAACCCAAACACCTACAAACCCAAAGTGATTGAGCATCATAGAAGAAATTGTTCCTGTGTGGATCCGACGCTTGTTACCTTTGAAGACTGTGCATCTTCCAGACGGTTAGGTGTCATGGTCTAGAGCATCTAAGAGGAAATTGTGGATCACCGAGTGATCGAGTTTGTGAAGGTTTGGAAGTCACCTAAAGACTTACCACGAGTGATTGGGTGTAACTGCATCTAGTGCCCCTTGGTGATTTTGGTGTATTGAAGACTTATAGGTTAAGGGACTAATGTGTTTATGAGTGTACAAAGGTCAAAAAGTCTATGAGGAGTTTGATATTTACAGAGAAAGTCGACCCCTAAAAATGAAGCTCTTCGACTGAAGACTTTGGATTTCTGAAGACTTTCTGAAGACATTGAAAGTGAAAAAATTGGTGTGACCTGAAGACTTGGTATTCATACGAGGAACATGAAGCGTGAAGACTTTTGTTTTCGTTGTTTCATTTTCTCTTTCTTGAGTCATAGGAAACACCGTACTGTTAAAGGGGGTCGAGGAAATACTAAGGAAAAATTTCCAAGTGATGCTCAACTCAAAATCCTACACCTACCAATCCCTTCGAGTGAAGCCATTGGAAATCTCATACAGTTCAGTCAATTTCTTCAGTGACAGAGACGAAGTTCTTCTGGTCTCTGAGGAATTTGTTCTGACCGAGGAGTTAGGAATTCGCCAGTGCGGATTGCCTACACAGCGAGGAACATGATAGCCTTGAGGAATTTGATACTCAAATTTCCAACCGTTGCTGTGCCTTGTGCCAGCTGTCCCAAAATATCTACCCACCTAACGGTCATATCATTGAAGGGCATTTATGTCTTATCATGTTGGGCTGCTCCCTAGGCTATAAATAGCCGCCCCCTACAACCACTAGCTGTTTGGCTGCTCCGAGAGAAACTGACACTTGTCATTTGAGAGCATCCCACCTCCGAGGACTTTGAGCGAAAATCATCAAGTGAGGAAAACCCAAACCCAAACACCTACAAACCCAAAGTGATTGAGCATCACTGAAGAGATTGATCTTGCGTAGATCCGACGCTTGTTAACTTTGAAGACTGTGCTTCTTCCAGGCGGTTAGGCGTCATGGTCTAGAGAATCCAAGAGGAATTGTGGATCGCCGAGTGACCGAGTTTGTGAAGGTTTGGAAGTCACCCGAAGACTTACCACGAGTGATTGGGCAAGGTCTGTGTGACCTTAGCTCAAGGAGAATACGGTGAGGACTATGTGTCCGGGACTGTGTGTCCTCCGGTTTAAATACCTAGCCGCTCCAACCAGAGGTACAACTGAGACAACAGTTGGAACTGGTCTACCAAATCATTGTCTTCACCAAGCTTACTGGTTCTATTTCTTCAACTCTTTCATTTCCTCATTACCGTGTTGTGTGCTTGTTCATATCTGTTTGAAGACTTTGACTGAAGACTTTCTCAATTTCCTCAGTTCAATTTCTTCAGTCTGTTTGTCTTCATCCTGTGTTATCCCGTGTTTACGCTTTCTGTACTCTGTGCCTGTCTTCATTTCATCATGATGACCATGCTTGTGTTTTGTTATGTTTACTTCTGAGTACTTATTCCGCTGCAAGTAGTTCTTCGCTAAGGAATTTCCTCACCCGCAAATTCCTCAGCGAAGAATTCATAAAAATCGCCTATTCACCCCCCTCTAGTCGATATAACGCACTTTCAATTGGTATCAGAGCAAGGTACTCCCCTGTTCTGTGTGATTTTGGTTTAACCGCCTGGAATTTTAGTTATGTTGACCGCAGGTATGATCAAGGTCTCTGCTGGGTGTCCTACCTTCGATGGGACGGACTACCCCTACTGGAAGAATAAGATGCGAATGCATCTTGAGGCAATTGATAACAATCTCTGGTATGTTGTGGAAAATGGTGTTCCCTCAGTCACACCTTCTCTGAATGCTACTGATGTGAAGAGATTCAAGCAACTCGACTCCCAAGCGAAGAACATCATATGTGGCCATCTGAGTAAAGGGCAGTATGGAAGAGTGAGTGCTTTGGAAACTGCCAAGCTTATCTGGGATAGGCTGTCCAAAGTAAATGAAGGAGTCTCAACACAGCGTGACTCTCGAGTTGACGTTCTTCGCAATCTCTTCAACCGCTTCAAAAGACTCGACAATGAAAATGTTCAACAAACCTTCGATCGCCTCACTGACATCTCAAATGAGCTTCAAGCACTTGGTGCCACTGACATCACTGACCATGAGGTGGTGAAGAAATTGCTTAGATCGCTTGATTCCTCATTTGACACTCTGGCACTGATGATACAAGAGCGTGCTGACTACAAGTCACTTGATCCCGCTGATATCCTCGAGAGGCTAAATACTCATGAGTTCCAGCTTGCTGAAAGAGAGATCTCTATGGTTCGAGCTATGGCAGATCACCGGCTCTGAAGGCCAAGGTCGTCTCTGAATCTAAAGGTGAAGATTCTGGCAGTAGCCTTGGTGATCCTGAAGAACTGAGCCAGGAGCTAGCACTGCTCGTGAAGAAATTCCAAAGGTTCTCAAGACGTGGTCGCTTTGGAAAATCCTCAAGGAACAATAATTCCTCATCCAGTGACTACAAGAAGAGGCTATGCCACAAATGCAAGAAGCCTAGTCACTACATTCAAGATTGTCCTCAGTGGAAAAAGGAATCAAAGAAGAAGAAACACAAGGATTACAGTTCTGATGACGCGAAGAAGAAGAAGAAATTGTCAAAATCTTCATCATCAAAATCCTCGAAGTCTTCATCTCACAAGAAGAGCAGCTCCAAGAAGGCTCGGGCATTCATTGGCAAGGAAATGGACTCTGAGGCTGAATCTGAGGAACATGAGGAGGAGGAGGCATCTGAGGAGTCTGAGTCTGGTGTGGCGAGTCTAGCTCTCGCTACTGCATTCATCAGCAAGTCTATCTTCAACTCTGAAGAAATTGGCTCCACCAACAAGGCTGATGAAGGCAATGATGACTACGCTCCCACCTATTGCTTCATGGCAAAGGGTGCCAAGGTACTCAAATATACCTCCTCTGAATCAAGTGAGAATGAATCTGATGAAAACGTCAAGCCCAGCTACTCTAAACTTGCTAAGATTGCTGTGAAACAACAAAAGGCTTTTGAAAAGGTTCAAAACATGCTAGACAAAAGTGATGATATGTTGGGTGAAGAAATGGATCGCACTAAAACCTTGACTGAAAATCTTCAGAGACTTTAGTCTAGGTTTGACAACCTTCAAGGTCATCATAACACTCTCTTATCTGATCATGAGAAGCTTTCTTATGAATTTCCTCAAAGAAAGCAAGATCTTGAGAAGCTAAGAATGAGATATGAAGATCTTCAGAAGAATTTGTTCAACAAATCAGCGCTGCTCAGGAAGAATTTGTTCCTCCATGTTTGAAGTGCATTGAACGAGATTCTGCTAGTTCTTCACCTGAATGTTCAAATGCTTCTAATACTACAAATTCTTCACCTGTCTCTGCTATCACTAATTCCTCATCAAAGGATATTGCTAGTATCACTGATGATGCAGGGCTGAAGGAATTGTGCATGACAGGCATGTACAAAAGCCTCAAAGGGCATCAGACTCTTTGTGATGTGCTTAAAAAGCAGATCCTCAACAGGAACCCTAGGAAAGAGGGTATTGCCTTTGAGAGGAAACTAAATGCTGATGGTACTTATTGGAAGCCTGAGCAGTACCCCAAAACCCCATGGGTTGCTGCAAAGGGACCTCCAGTTGATCCATCCAATTTTTTTGGTTTTACATGTGAATCTCCTCATTCTTCATGAGTCATTTGACTCCAACTATAAGCTGTTCAAAAATCAGAATGGTGAAGTATTTGCTAGATATGTTGGCACTAACTGCAGGAACGGTTCCCCTATGAAGAAAATCTGGGTTCCCAAAAGGTACCTTGAAAATCTTCAGGTGAATGTCATCATGACACCACCGGTGAAGAATAGGAACCCCGGATCAAATTCTTCATATGGATCCAAGTCCTCATATGGACCAAACTCCTCACGCGGATCAAATTCCTCAAAAGGATCAAAGTCCTTATATGAATATCATCGTGCTAACACCTCTGTTTCGCAGGGAAGAGCTAAGGGCTATGAATATGAGCATTTTCTTCTAATCATTATGTTCATAAGTCATCGAAGAATTTCTCTGCTTATTCATATGCTTATCCTAACCCCTCTTATGTGAAACGAAATGGATTGGCTTCTATGCCACCTTTCTCGTATGGAGCTCGCAGAGTGATGAACTCTTTGCCACCCCTTCAGATGTGGGTGGCGAAGAAAAAGAACTAATCTCTTATGTAGGGTCAGGTCTCCAGACGTGCTTAAACGTCTGAAGAATTTGCTGGAGACCTAAAATTGCCTGAAAGGACGCATGCTAATCTTGAAGAAATGAACTCTCATTTCTCACGTGATGAAATTGACTTGATGAATTTGATGTCATATTCTTCACTGATGAAGTATATGAGTTCGTAAGCTGCACTAATTCATCTGCAGGATGATAAACCCAAAGCCAATGAGTGGGTCCTCGATAGTGGATATACAAATCACATGACTGGTGACAAAAGTCTTTTGATGGATATTCCCTTATCTCCATCGCATCTGAAGCATATCATCTTCGCTGACAAAGGCAAAATTCAGGTATTGGGTCTAGGTAAGGTTGCGATCTCTAAGGATCGACACATGGACAAAGTCATGCTTGTCGAGTCCTTAGGATACAACCTCATGTTTGTCTCAATGCTTTGTGATCTTGATATGGTTGTTGTCTTTGGCAAGTATTGTTATGTTGTGATCATGGAAGCTGACAATTCCAAAGTCTTCGAAGGCTTTAGGAGAGGAGATCTGTATATTGCTGATTTCTCTACAGGACCACAACCAGCCGTATGCCTACTTGCAAAAGCTTCAGAAGGCTGGCTATGGCATCGACGACTTGGTCATGCAGGCATGAGGAATTTGCACACGCTTGCGAAGAAGAAGCATGTCATTGGCATTGAGAATGTCAAATTCCTGAAGGATCACTTGTGCGGAGCCTGTGAAGCTGGAAAGATGACCAAGGCCAAGCACCCAGCGAAGATTATCATGACTACTACTCGACCATTTGAATTGCTTCACATGGATCTTTTTGGTCCAAATCACTACTCAGCAGTCACAAATGATGCATCTCTCTATGGCTTTGTTATTGTTGATGATTACTCTCGCTTCAGATGGGTGCATATTGTCACTTACAAACATGAAGTGCAGGAAGTCTTCAAATGATTTTCTTCGAGGGCTTCAACCAACTTTGGTGTGAAGATAAAGCACATCAGGAGTGACAATGGAACCGAGTTGAAGAATTCTGGTCTTGATGACTATCTTGATGAACTTGGTATTACTCATGAGTTATCTGCTCCTTATACTCCTCAACAGAATGGCATCGTGGAGCGCAAGAACATGACTCTTGTTGAGATGGCTTGCACTATGCTTGATGAGTACAGGACTCCTCGTCACTTCTGGATCGAGGCAATTTATACTGCGTGCCACATCATCAACAGGGTATATCTTCACAAATTCTTCAAGAAGACTGCTTATGAACTCCTCACTGACAAGAAACCCAATGTGAGTTATTTCAAAGTCTTCGGTGCTAAATGTTGGATTAGAGATCCTCATCACAATTCTAAATTTGCACCGAAAGCACATGAAGGTTTTATGCTTGGTTACGGAAAGGATTCACACACCTACAGAGTCTTCAACAACGTTCTTCACAAAGTTGTTGAAACTGTAGATGTGCGGTTCAATGAAACTAATGGCTCGCAAAGAGAGCACCTACCTTCTGTGATAGATGAACCAGCACCTGAGGAAACTATCAAGTTCAAGGCTACTGAGGATGTCATTCCGACCGAAGAATCTGCTGAAGAATTCATTCCAGAACGTGAAGAACGTCGAGCTAATGCACCTGAAGAAAATGCTTCTGAAGAAAATGATGCTGAAGAAAATGCCGATCAAATTCCTCGACGACAACCAACTCATCCTCACGTGGCAAATGAAGTGCAAATTGAGAGAATCATCGATGACATTGAAGCACCAGGTCCTGTCACACACTCAAGAGCCTCACATTTATCTAACTTCTGTGGGCACTTTGCTTTTGTCTCTATCACAGAGCCCACTAAGGTAGATGAAGCATTTCTGGAGCTTGAGTGGATTCAAGCTATGCAAGAAGAATTACATCAGTTCGAGCTCAACAACGTTTGGGAACTGGTCAAATGTCCAGATCCTCGCAAGCACAATATCATTGGCACAAAGTGGATCTACCGCAACAAGCAAGATGAAAATGGCCTTGTGGTGAGGAATAAGGCACGGCTTGTAGGTCAAGGCTACACACATGTTGAAGGAATTGAATTCGATGAAAATTTTGCACCTGTTGCTAGACTTGAGGCTATTCGCATATTACTTGCTTATGCTAACCATCATGATATCACTCTATATCAAATGGATGTGAAAAGTGAATTCCTCGATGGTAAGCTTGAGGAAGAAGTATATGTTGCTCAACCCCCAGGTTTTGAAGATCCAAAGCATCCTGACAAAGTCTTCAGACTCAATAAGGCCCTCTATGGCCTCAAGCAGGCCCCTCGGGCGTGGTATGATACTTTGAAGGAATTCCTCATGAAGAAAGGCTTCAAACCCGGTTCACTCGACCCTACTCTTTTCACTAAATCTTATGATGGTGAACTGTTTGTGTGCCAAATATATGTTGATGATATTATCTTTGGCTGTACTGACCAACGTTATAGTGTTGAATTTGCCTATATGATGAGTGAAGAATATCAAACGTCTATGATGGGAGAATTGAAATTCTTTTTAGATCTTCAAATTCGTCAACAGCGCAATGGCATATTCATATCTCAGGAGAAATACCTCAAGGATGTATTGAGGAAATTCGGCATGCAAGATTGCAAAGGCGTCAAAATTCCTATCCCAAAAATGGCCATCTATGCACTGATGAAAATGGTATTGACTTTGATCAAAAGGTATACCGCTCCATGATTGGTTCTTTATTGTACTTATGTGCATCTAGGCCAGATATTATGCTTAGTGTTTGCATGTGTGGCCGATTTCAAGCTACACCGAAGGAATCACACCATAAGGCTGTGAGGCATATTCTTCGATATCTAGCTCACACACCAACACTTGGATTATGGTACCCCAAGGGCTCGGTTTTTTATCCCATTGGATATTCAGACTCTGACTATGCTGGTGATCGTGTGGACCGCAAGTCAACATCTGGCACATGTCATTTCCTCGGACGATCTTTGGTCTGTTGGTCCTCGAAGAAACAGAATTGCGTATCACTGTCTACTCCTGAAGCTGAGTACATTGCTGCTGGTTCTTGCTGTGCTCAATTGCTGTGGATGAAGTAAACTCTCAAGGACTACGGCGTCAACGTGAAGAATGTGCCTCCCTACTGTGAAAATGAGAGCGCCATCAAAATTGCTCATAACCCAATTCAGCACTCGAAGACAAAGCACATTCAGATTCGTCATCATTTTCTTCGCGATCATGTGTTGAAGGGCGACATTTCTATTGAGCATGTGAAGACTGAAGAACAGCTAGCCGATATCTTCACAAAGCCCTTGGATGAGAAGAGATTTATCAAGTTGTAGTGTGAACTAAATATCTTAGAATCTTCGAATGTTCTTTGAAAAGGACACTCATCCTAACGCTTATGCAAAATTGATGACTTAGATGTGCAACACATGAAGAAAAGTTTTTCTTAAATCAATGAAGAATAACACTCTAAGTGTGAAGAAATTAACGAAGAATTTGATTCTCAGAGCCCTACGACAATTGTACGCAGTGTCTGAAATCATCATTCTTATACGGTGGGTCACGCCACCACCAAAAGTTGAAAATCTTCAATTTGAGTTTTTCTTAGTTTTGAAATTCCTCAGTTGTTCAATTTCTTCAAGTTTGCATTGTCTTCACCATTTCTGTCGATTTTCTTCATTGGCTATATATATATATGAGTTTATGTCCTCTACAACATTCACTTATTCCTAATTCTGCATGTTGTTTTTCTTGCTAAGTGAATGTGATCGGACCCTTCCCCCTCTATGCTAAACTTAACCCAATCTATTCACAAATTCTTCATGTGCGTTCTATTTGAAACTCGTTCAAAATCTTCACTGTGTCCTTGTCAGCTGAAGAATCAGTGAACGGAACTTTTATCTAAATTTTCGGCTTTGCCGTTCAAACCGTTCCACATCCCACGAAGATACTTATCTATTCACCCACGATCTCACATGATCGCCACCTCTCAGTACGTGGGTGACACATGTCAAGCGAATGAGAAAGGTCAGGGGCACGTTCGTCCAATTTCTTTGGGCGAATAGTTTTTCGCCGTGGAATATATACCCCTCCCCTTCCTCACTTCACTTTTACTCCGCTCGATCTCTCTCCCGCTCGAGCTTCTCAAACCCTAGCGCCGCCGCTACTTCATCATCGCCGGTGAGGAAGAGCTTCACTGCCTCGACCTCGTCGCCGTCGTACTCGCGCCGACTGCGGATTTCTTCACTCCGCCGCCGCCGTAGCTGTCTTCCTCAGCCAAGTTAGGGCATGGAAGATCTGAACTGACGAACTTCACATCTACACTTCCCAGTTCGTCGTGTTCTTCATCCAGGGTAATTAAAAGTTACTTTTACTGCCCTCTTTGATTCAAATGATTTCTACAAAATCTTCAAAGGTGTTTTTCTTCAAATCCTCACACACTAAAACACCTCACATGTCATCTGTTCTTGATTCGTTTCTCTAAGCAATATTTTTCTTCATGATTCCTCAATTGTGTGGATTCTCTGATCTGTACAACTCTGGAACCTAAGACAAAGAACGCTTAGTGAAATTCTTCAAGACTCATCTGGTCAAATTCCTCAAACTTTTTCTTTTTGCAAAACCTTCTGAGAACGCATATGACATCTCCAAATTCCTCGCAACTATACTCTGTTCACAGGTACTCATGTCCGCTGCTGAATCACTAGGTTCTCATCAACTTAACTCATTTGCAGCGTTCCTTGAAGAAAAGTTGCACACATCTTCAGAAAATTCAGTTGCTCATATTCCTCAGCTGAAGAAAATGGTGATGGAAAGAAGCCACAGAAAGGAGGAAAGAGGCCTGAGGTCAATACTGCCTTTGAGATCCCTGATGACATATACAAGGAGTATTGCACTCCTGATGAGGCCAAGTTTGGCAAGGAGGACAAAAATCAGCGCAAGGTGCGCATCCAAAGAATAGAAAGGAGATGGGCAAGGGAGTGGAGGGAGTACATGTATGTTACTCCAAATATATGAAGAAATTTGCTCTAAATCATCCATGCCCAAGACCTCCGTTGGCACCTGGCCCAGTAGCAGATCCCACCAGCCTCAAGCGCGGTGAGGACTATCCTGAAGAATGGGCCAAGCGCCAGGCCAAGCTGGCCAAACTGGCTAGAGAAGCAGTGAGGAAATTTAATGAAGACTCTGCTGCTGCTGCTACCACTTCTGAGGCCTATGCAAGCAAGCCGAAGAAGGCCATGGCAAAGAAGCCTGCTCATAAGCCAAGTGCTTCACCCTCAATGCCCTCACGGCCAAGTTCCTCAGCAATGCCCTCACGGCCAGATTCTTCAAAGCCCTCACGGCCAACTCCTCAGACTGCTCCAGCTCCTCCGCCAAAGTCCTCAGCTGCTCCGTCCAAATCGTCAGCACATGTGCAGCTCGCCACGTGCCAAAGGACAACATGCATCTCTATTGCCTCAGGAGCTTCTGCTAGTTCCTCAGCTGCACCAAATTCTTCAACTGGCCCCTCTCTGCTGAAAACAAATGCCATTGCTGGACGAGGCACTCGACCAAGTCCTCACAATAAGCAGGTCGCCTTTTAAGTACCGTCTAATGAAGACGATGCCGATGATGAGGAACTTGCCGAAATCATCAGAGACAGGTAGGTCAAGGCCGCTAGAGCCAAAGGCAGCAATGTGCCATTGCTTCTGGATCCGAAGTTGATCTTAGACTTCATCGACCTATGGCACAAGGATTCCAACACACCTTTGCCGGAGATGAACCTCACTCCTGGTCAAAGTCATGTTTTGACTGCCTTCATTGAAGAAGAGAAGTGGAAATTTGAGCAAGGAAGGAGAGTGAAGAAAGCGCAGTACAAGAAACAACGCTTTCTGAAGCAAAATGTTCTGAAACTTTCCCCTGAAGAACTCGTTGCCTTGCAAGCCGAGATCAAGCAATTAAGTGATGAATTTGATCGCTACTATGCTGACTGGCTTGGAGCCAAAGTCAGATTTGTGAATTTGACTAAAAAATTCACTTCAAAGGTTGCAGCCCCAACGCAATAGGAAAACCCTCAGGCTGAGGCTTCTGCTCAGCCTACTAAAGAACATGCCAGCACCGTTGATGAAAATCAGGCTGTTGATGAATCTCAAAGTACCAGGGCTGATGACTGCATTCCAGCCGCTGAAGAAATTGCCAGGGCAACCTCTAGTGTTGCGCCTGAAGAAACTGCCAGGACACCTGAAGCTTCAACCGCTGTGCCTGAAGAAAATGAAGAAATCAGGGCAACTGCAACAGTTGTGCCTGAAGAAATTGAACCAAATTCCTCTGCTCCTCCTGCACCTACCCCAACTCCAATCCTTCCATCTGCATCAGATTTTAAGAAGACCAAGGCTACAGAGCGTGCAACAGTGAAGAAAAGGAAGGCATCAACTTCATCAGATTCTTCAGCTCCGAAGAAGATGAAGCCATTGACCAGCTCTTATGCAAATCCAATTGATGTTGTTCCCGTCTCATCCATGCCATCAAAGGACCTTGTTCCTTTTGATGAAGAATATGTGATTCCAAGTGAATCGGATGATGATATTCCCTCTGCTGCTTCGTCAGAGCAGCTGGATGAAGAAATTGAAGCGGATGCAATCCCTTCAACCCCACAAGTCTCATCGCCAATGCCTCAGTTCACTGCTAAAGAGGCCGGCGTTGAAGAAAAAGAAGAAGATGAAGATGTGGACATTGGGTGTACAACACTAGTGCTGAATGATGATTTTTGGGAAAGTCAGCACCCCAACTCTCCTCTGTTCACACTGAGGGAGTCCTGGACTAAGGGGTCCTCGGGCGTCCGACCTGTTATTCATTGGGCCGGACTGATGGGCTGTGACGGTATGAAGGCCGAAGACTATACCCGTGTCCGGATTGGACTCTCCTTGGCGTGGAAGGCAAGCTAGGCGACCAACTATGAAGATTCCTTCTTATTAACCGACCCCATGTAACCCTAGATCTCTCCGGTGTCTATATAAACCGGAGAGCGTAGTCCGGATAGACAGATACTCATTACCATAGTCATACAGGCTAGACTTCTAGGGTTTAGCCATTGCAATCTCGTGGTAGATCAACTCTTGTAACACTCATATTCATCAAGATCAATCAAGCAGGAAGTAGGGTATTACCTCCATAGAGAGGGCCCGAACCTGGGTAAACATCGTGTCCCCCATCTCCTGTTACCATCGATCCTAGACGCATAGTTCGGGACCCCCTACCCGAGATCCGCCGGTTTTGACACCGACATTGGTGCTTTCATTGAGAGTTCCACTGTGTCGTCGACAAGAGGCTCGATGGCCCCTTCAATCGTTGATAATGACGTTGTCCAAGGAGGAACCTTCCTCCCCGGACAGATTTTTGTGTTCGGCGGCTTCGTACTGCGGGCCAACTTGCTTGGCCGTCTCGAGCAGATCGATAGAGACGCCCCTGGCCACCAGGTCAGATTTGGAAGCTTGAACTACGTCGCGGATACCCGTGGAGACTTGATCTTCAATGGGTTTGAAACCGCAGCGATCGCTCCCCCTCGTCCCGATGAACATGACTTATATCTGTTATCAGATTACATCCAGGAGGTGGATCCTGTTGCTGCAACGGCCTCAGAACCGAAGCAGATCATGCCCTCTGAGGCCACAAAGTCCGCAGCATTGGAGCCACACACGGACTCGACATCTTGCAATGCTTGCGTCAATGGAACTCCGGACTCGTCTCCGGCTATACGTTCCGGACCAGGTACGCCTGCGGACACCAAGCTGGATCGGTTATCGATTTTTGAATTTAGCGCCGCAGACATCTTCCAGCATTCACCTTTGGGTGACGTGCTAAACTCTTTCAAGAACTTGTCCTTGGAGGAGGACTCACAGCCGAAGTATGTTCGGTTCGAGCTAGAGGCGGATGACGAGGAATTTTGCTTCCCACCCGCCACCCACTTCATAGCCACTGTCGATGACTTAACCGACGTGATTGACTATGGCTCCGAAGACATCGACGGCATGGACGACGATGCCGACAAGGAGCAAGGCCAAGACCCGCCATTTACTGGACGTTGGACGGCCACCTCTTCGTACGATGTGTACATGGTTGATACACCTAAAGGATCTGGCGACGACAAAGAAGAGCCAGATGCGAATAAAACCTCTGAGACGCAGTCCAAGCGCCGGCGGCCCAAACGCCGCTCTAAGCCCCGTCGCTCAAAGGATGGCAACACTGGCACCGGAGAAAATAGTACTCTGGGCGACGCTGAAAACAATGAAGACCCTGTCGGAGCTGCATCCGAATAGGAGGAACACGACAATGGGGAAGATAACCCTGATGAACAGGCCATAGAAGATGACTCGGAGGACGATAGTTACGATCCACCCTCCAAGGGGGAGACAAGCCTCGGCAACAAAGACTTCATCGTGCCTGAGGATCCTCTGGAGTAGGAGCACTTTAAGCTTCAGCTCATAGCCACTTCAAGAAGCCTGAAAAAGAAACAACAGCAGCTTCAAGCCGAACAAGATCTGCTCGTCGACAGATGGACTGATGTCCTGACAGCCGAAGAATACGGCCTCAAGCGCCCAGCCAAGAGCTACCCGAAACGCAGACTGCTACCTCAATTTAATGAGGAGGCGCCGGAGCACATATCTCCCTCGCGTAATGCTGAACGACCACCAAATGGTCGAGATAGGGCGGCCGACCGGCCAACCCGCGGTCAGGATAAAGCGGCAACTCAGGCCGAACAGCAGCCCGCCCCACCGCCCCGTAAAAATAGGGACGGAAGAGTTCGGGGTCATACGTACGACCTCCGGCAGACCCTGGACAGTAGAGCAGGACACACAAGATTGATCTACGGATCGTGAGGACGTGCCTCGAGGCACGAGGATGGCTACCTATTCGGATGTGACAAACCTAACCACGCCTAGGCCGAATGCCGCAGATAGACTCCATCAGAGCTATGCCACGATGCGGCCCGATATAGAGGCGCCGCACACCCACTCTGCTTCACAGATGAAGTACTGGATCATGAATTCCCGGAGGGGTTCAAGCCCGTCAACATCAAATCATACGACGGCACAACCGATCCTACAGTATGGATTGAGGATTTTATTCTCCATATCCATATGGCTCGAGGAGATGACCTCCATGCCATTAAATACCTCCCACTAAAGCTCAAAGGGCCAGCACGACACTGGCTAAATAGTCTGCCAGAGAACTCCGTCGGCAGCTGGGAGGACTTGGAAGAAGCTTTCCTTGATAACTTCCAAGGAACTTATGTCCGGCCACCAGACGCCGATGACTTAAGCCACATAGTTCAACAACCCGGAGAATCAGCCAGAACATTCTGGACTAGGTTCCTAACCAAAAAGAACCAGATCGTCGACTGTCCGGATGCAAAGCCCTAGAGGCCTTTAAGCATAGCATCCGGGACGAATGGCTCGCCCGCCACCTCGGCCAGGAAAAGCCGAGGTCCATGGCAGCCCTCACGGCACTTTTGACCCGCTTCTGCGTGGGAGAGGATAGTTGGCTGGCTCGCAGTAGAAACACAGCCAACGAAACAAGCCCCTCCGAGGCCAAAAACAGCACCGGCAAGCTTCGGCGCAACAGAAACAAACGCCGAAGCAATGGCGATAACACTGATGACACTACAGTTCACGCCGGATTCAGTGGCTCCAAGTCCGGCCAGCGAAAGAAGCCCTATAAAAGGAGTAGCAGAGGACCATCCAGCTTGGACCGCATACTCGATTGCCCTTGCCAGATACATGGCACCCCAGACAAACCGGCCAACCATACTAACAGAGATTGCCGGGTCTTTAAACAAGCCAGCAAGGCAAACAGCAGAAACAAGGAAGGGGAATCACAGAGCGAGGACGATGATGAGGAGCCCCGGCAACCGAACACTGGGGGGAAAAAGAAATTCCCCCCTCAAGTCAAACGGTGAACATGATATACTCTACACACATCCCCAAGAGGGAGCGCAAGCACGCATTTAGGGACGTCTATGCGTTAGAGCCAGTCGCCCCGAAATTCAATCCGTGGTCGTCATTCCTGATCACCTTCGACCGCCGAGATCATCCAACCAGCATCCGCCATGGCGGTTCAGCCGCACTGGTCCTCGACCCAATCATCAACGGATTTCACCTGACACGAGTCCTAATGGATGGTGGTAGCAGCCTCAACCTGCTCTATCAGGATACAGTACGTAAAATGAGCATCGACTCCTCACGAGTCAAGCCCACGAAGACTACCTTTAAAGGAGTCATACCAGGCGTAGAGGTCCGTTGTACGGGCTCAATAACGCTAGAGGTAGTACTTGGCTCCCCGGATAACTTCCGAAGCGAAGAACTAATCTTCGATATCGTCCCATTTTGCAGCGGCTATCATGCCCTGCTCGGACGAACCGCATTCGCTAGATTCAACGCGGTGCCACATTACGCTTATCTCAAGCTCAAGATGCCCGGTCCACGTGGCGTCATTACAGTAAATGGAAACACGGAACGCTCCCTCCGTACAGAGGAGCACACCGCCGCCCTAGCAGTAGAAGTACATCGCGGCCTTCTCAAGCAGCATTATAATTCGGGTGCCGAGCCCCTGGACAACATGAAGAGGGTTCGGACCACACTGCAACAGGACAGCTGGCCTCCGCCCCAGCCCCGATGAGGCAATGGCATTAATACCGCGCGTACATAAACTACGCACTCAAAACCACATGGGTATTGACCGAGGCATAACTCGTTCGCAATCCACAGTACGGCTTGACCGACCCTGGGATTCGCACGCTTTTACTTTTTCTTTTTTATGGGTTTTCTTCTCTTTTTGAGGTCTATACGGACAACCCGCTTGCAGAACACACCAAGGAGGCAAGGAGCTCTGGCTTACAAGGGAATCCCCAGGTGGTTGAGGGAGTCCTGGATTAGGGGGTCCTCGGACAGCCAGACTATATCCTTTGGCCGGACTGTTGGACTATGAAGATACAAGATTGAAGACTTCGTCCCGTGTCCGGATGGGACTCTCCTTGGCGTGGAAGGCAAGCTTGGAGATACGGGTATGTAGATCTCCTCCCTTGTAACCGACTCTGTGTAACCCTAGCCCCCTCCGGTGTCTATATAAACCGGAGGGTTTAGTCCGCAGGACAACAACAATCATACCGTAGGCTAGCTTCTAGGGTTTAGCCTCTACGATCTCGTGGTAGATCAACTCTTGTAATACTCATATCATCAAGATCAATCAAGCAGGAAGTAGGGTATTACCTCCATCGAGAGGGCCCGAACCTGGGTAAACATTGTGTCCCCCGCCTCCTGTTACCATCCGCCTTAGACGCACAGTTCGGGACTCCCTACCCAAGATCCGCCGGTTTTGACACCGACATTGGCGCTTTCATTGAGAGTTCCACTGTGCCGTCACCATAAGGCTTGATGGCTCCTTTGATCATTGGTAATGATGCGATCCAGGGTGAGGTTTTCCTCCCCGGACAGATCTTCGTATCCGGCGGCTTCGTACTGCGGGCCAATTCGCTTGGCCATCTGGAGCAGATCGAAAGGTACGCCCCTGCCATCAGGTCAGATTCGGAAACTTGAACTACACTGCCGACATCCGCGGAGACTTGATCTTCGGCGGATTCGAGCCCATGTCAGGTGCGCCGCACAATCACGACGAGCATGATTTAGCTCTGCCGTCGGACAGTGTTCGGGAGATCACACCTGCAACTACTCCAGCCCTCAATCCGGAAAAAATACGCCATCTGTGGACGGGCGGATGGACCCCGCCACGGAGGCCGCACTCTCGGTGGCGATAGAGCCGAATACCGACTTCACCTCCTACGAGACCCGTGCTTCCGAACAACTGGATTCGTCCCCGGCCATGGGCTCCAAGCTGCCCGCGTCCATGCCTATCGAATCCGATTGGGCGCCGATCATGGAGTTTACCTCCGCGGATATCTTTCAGCACTCGCCTCTTGGTGATGTGCTAGATTCATTAAGGTCTCTCTCCTTGTCAGGAGAACCTTGGCCGAACTATATCCGGCTAGAATGGGGTGCGGACGACGAAGAAATTCGCTCCCCACCCACCACCCACGTAGTAGCCACTGTCGATGATTTAACCAACATGCTCGATTTTGACTCCGAAGACATCGACGGCATGGACGACGATGCAGGAGAGGAACAGGAACCATCGCCCACAAGGCGCCGGACAACCACTTCATCGCATGACATATACATGGTGGATACACCCAAAGAAAACAATGACGAGGAACGGAAGGATGCAGCGAAGGATAGCTCCCTCGAGAAGCAACCAAAGAGACGGCGTAGGCGCCGCTCCAAATCTAGCCTCGGCAAAAACAGCGATAACAACGCAAGAGAAAATAACACCCCAGTCGACTCCAGAGGAAACGACGACCACATTGACCCAGCGATAGAGCAGGATGAACCAGCAAACGGCGAACATAGTACGGATCCGCTGTCAGAACACGGCGACGCCGAGGATAAAGCTCATCAACCTCCCTCCGGAGAGGAAAACAGACCGGACGAGGATGCACACATCATCCCAGAAAGGCACTTGGAACAAGAGAACCTCCGCAGAAGGCTTATTGCCACCACGAGGAGTCTGAAGAAGTAGAAGCAAAGGCTTAAGGCCGCGCAGAATACGCTCAACAGTAGATGGAACAAAGTGCTCGACATTGAAGAAAAGTATGGTGGTAGTTACCACACAAAGAGGTATCCAAAGCGCAAGCTGTTGCCTGAATTTGATGACGAGGCCTTAGAGCCCACACAGCCGAAAAACAAAACGGCCGACTGGTCGGATCGACCACCTCGTGGCCGCGATAGAGCGGCTAACAAGACCGCACATAAGTCAGCACACGATTCACGCGAGGACTTGCGTCAGAAGGCCGGCGTGACCAGATCCATCTACGGATCTAGGAAGCGCGCTCCAGCGCACAACCAAAACCGAACACTACAACCGTCAGAACGCAATGACACGTCCAAATACAGGGGTGCCGCACACCCCCTATGTTTCACCGATGAGGTGCTGGACCATGAATTTCCAGAAGGATTCAAACCCGTGAACATAGAGGCGTACGACGGAACGACAGACCCTGGGGTCTGGATTGAGGACTTTATCCTCCATATCCATATGGCTCGCGGAGACGATCTCCACGCCATCAAGTACTTGCCCCTCAAGCTGAAAGGACCAGCTCGGCACTGGCTGAAGAGCCTCCCCGAAAACTCAATTGGAAGTTGGGAGGAGCTTGAGGATGCTTTTAGGGCTAATTTTCAAGGGACCTATGTCCGACCTCCAGATGCAGATGATTTAAGTCATATAATTCAACAGCCCGGAGAGTCAGCCCGAAAGCTTTGGAAAAGATTTCTCACTAAGAAGAACCAAATCATCGACTGCCCGGACGCCGAAGACTTAGCAGCTTTCAAACACAGCGTCCGAGACGAATGGCTCGCCAGACACCTCGGCCAAGAATAGCCAAGAACAATGGCAGCCCTAACAAGCCTCATGACCTGCTTTTGCGCGGGCGAAGATAGCTGGCTAGCCCGTAGTAGCACCAGCGACCCAGGCACATCCGAAGTAAGGGATGGCAATGGAAAACCACGATGCAGTAAAAGCAAGCGTCGAAATAACGAAGACAGCCCAGACAACATGGCGGTAAACGCCGGATTTTGGGGCCATCAACCCGGTCAGCGGAAAAAGCCTTTCAAAGGCAGCAGAGATGGACCGTCCAGCCTAAACAAGATTCTAGACAAATTATGTCAGATTCATGGCACCCCTGATAAACCTGCAAATCACACCCACAGAGAATGCTGGGTCTTCAAGCAGGCCGGTAAGCTAAACGCCGAACACAAGGGGAGGGAGACACCAAGTGATGACGAGGACGAGCCTCGCCAGCAAAGCACTGGGGGACAGAAAAAATTCCCACCAGAGGTCAAAACAGTGAACATGATTCACGTGACGAAAAGCAAAAATGCACTCCGAGACACACGCGCTGTAGAGCCCGTCACCCCTAAGTTCAACCCATGGTCGGCCTGCCCGATCACTTTTGATCGCAGGGATCACCTGACAAGTATCCGGCACGGAGGATTGTCTGCCTTGATGTTAGACCCAATAATCAACGGATACCATCTCACACGAGTCCTTATGGACGGCGGCAGTAGTCTTAGTCTGATATATCAGGACACAGTCCGCAAAATGGGGATAGACCCTACAAGAATCAGCCATAGTAATTCTACCTTTTAAGGAGTAATACCAGGCCCAGAGGCCCGCTGCACGGGCTCCCTAGTACTAGAGGTTGTATTTGGTTCTCCCGACAACTTCCGAAGCGAAAAGTTAACCTTCGACATCGCTCCATTCCGAAGTGGCTATGAAGCACTACTCGGAAGAGCAGCTTTTGCTCGTTTTAATGCAGTACCGCATTACGCTTCTCTCAAGCTTAAGATGCCCGGTCCACGTGGCATCATCACAATTAGCGGAAATATCGAGCGTTCCTTATGCGCGAAAGAACGTGTGGCGGCTTTAGCAGCCGAACACTAAACGGCCTCTCCAACCAGAATAAATGATCGGTCGTCAAGACCGCAGACATGGCTAGACGAGTCCGGCACATCACTAGCTGTAACAGCTTAGATATACTTAAGATTCGTTCGACGGATTTACCCTCATAGGCGGTACTAGGGGCTTCCCGCATGTAAAAGGACTACAATGGTAATCGTGCTACACCCTTCCAGGATACGGCACAACGGAGACATAGGCGCAGACGTGCAGCAGGGCCCCGCTCAAAGGTTTCTTTTTAGATTAAGACCCTGCGTAAACCTTTTTTACTGTCTATTGTTGCTTCACATCCTCCGGATACTCAGCATATCCGAGAGCGATGCTGACGTTATCGGCACTTCGCCACGTCAGAACGATGCACGTACCTGGACACTCAGGGATCACTATCAAGGGCGTTATTCAGCCCAGTATATGTTGTAAAGACCGAATACCCTAGGGAGTGTTCGGCGTCGCGAGTTTGGCCTTATATGCATCAGCTCCGAATCATGTCTTTGGTCAAATGTTGGGTTTGCCCGGCTCCCGCGTTTTGCTACCTTATGTTCCACTCTATCGGCTAAGGTGGCACCGGGAGAACTACTGTGATTGTGCCCTGGTTCATCCGGACGAGCACCTCAGTAGAGAAAGCCGAAAACTAACTGTCATGATAAAGCGCGAAACTAGTCAACCACTCGATGACTTAGCAGAATCTTCGGGATTCCTCCGCATTAACGAAGGGCCGTTTCCCGGTCATGTATGTACGCGCCCCGTATTCAGATGAGCGCGGAGGTACCTGGGGCTATATAGTAGTCCCACCGTCAAACTCCTATGGCTAAGTGAAAGTGTTAAAGCAATATAGTCCGATTGCCTCGTTCGCTGTGCTATCACCTCCTTAATGGACCAAGACGTTGGATCAAGTGTGAATACGCGTTTTTGCGAACACCCCCGCATTATATGCGTGGGGGCTGAAGCCGACGACTGCAAACTTTCAGGTTATAAACATATATACATAAACGGCCACACAGGAGGCATCATAATACTTTCAGGCAAAAGTATAAATACAGCCTTTATAATTTAATAGCATTGTTTTTACAATCGGGATACATGTCACTTGAACATGATACTCTTTGAGCACTGAGCCTCTATTACACGAGCGCCTTCTAGGACTTCTTCAAAATAGTGCTCTGCCGGGACCTGGCCCGCGGCCAGGCCTCGGGTTGCAATAGCGGTGGCCTCCATCTCTGCCCAGTATGTCTTGACACGGGCAAGAGCCATCCGCGCACCCTCTATGCACGCCGACCTCTTCACAGCGTCGATTTCTGGCACAACACCAAGGAATTGTTGCACTAGACCAAAATAACTATTCGGCCTCGGTCCCTCCGGCCAAAGGTGATCCACGACGGACCTCATAGCAAGTCCGGACAACCTATGGAGCTCGGCCCACTCGACCATTTGTTCATTTAACAGCAGCGGACGCGTTGGAGTGCAGAACTGTGACCAGAACAACCTTTCCACTACATGATCCTTCTGATCTTTGAAAAACTTGGTCGCATCAGCGGCACTCGCTGCTAAATCCAAGTACGCGTCCGCAGAACTCCATAATTTATCCAGAGGGGCATACTTCGGGTCTCCAAACCTCGTCCGCAACAAAAAGGGCTTCCCAGCCGCAATATCTCTGGCTTGACGGAGTTCCTCCTTCACCGCTCTGATTTGCGAGCGGGTTTCCTTGGCCGCTTCCATGGCCTCCTTCAGTTCCGCCGCCTTCGCTTGGCTTTCCTTTTCAAGAAGCTCATACCGGCCGGCAGCATCTTTCAGCTCAACAGCCATCTTGGCTATTTTCTCTTTGCTCTGGCAATGGGCAGCCTGTTCGGCTCTCAGCTCTTCGACTGCCTTTAGGGCGGCCGCATCACTCTTCTTGGCTTGTTCCTTGCCTCGGGCAAGTTCTGCCCGAAGGGTCTCCACGACGACAGCTCCATCTGCAGTCACAACATATTACAGATACTAGCATCATGCTCCTCTTAATATGTATTGATCCTAGGAGAATACATACCCTGTGCCTCGTCAAGCCACTTATTTACAAGCACGATGTCGGCATCTGGCGCATCAAGTTGCCGCTTCAGTTCAGCAAACTCACCAGTCTGGCTAGCCACCGGACCCGCAGCTACCTGCACATAAAAGCAGCACGATACCTGGGACTATGATCGTCTATTTGCCGTCTTTTTCGACAGCAACCAGAGTCTCAGGGGCTACTATCTGCATAGGCCACACCTAGCGTGTGCGGTATCGTCCAAAAAATATATATTACTTTACGTACCTCAAAGCCTTTCAGCAGACCCATAAAAGCTTCATGCAACCCACTTTCGACGGATGAAATCCTCTCAACCACCATGCCCATTAGCGCACGATGCGTTTCTGAGATAGCTGCTTGCTCCAGAAGATTCATCAGTGCGTCTGATCGCACACCGGACGCTTCCGGACTCTTTCTGTTGCTCTTCTTAGGAGCCGAATACCCCGGACTTCGGTTGGCCGAAGGTTTACCTTCTGGCCTTGGCGAATCAGGAGAAATCCTCCGTGACGACACCTCAGGATCGCCCGCTTCACGAGGCGGGGAGGCACGGGGAGGTGTTTCGCTCTCCATCAACTCCGGAAGAAGATCCCCCGAAGACGAACTCTGTCGAGAAGGGCTACGATCTGAACTACAAGACACACGCCTCGGTTACCGTTCTCGGAAATGAAGCAGGATATATTTACTATAAAGTACTTTCGTTTACTTACAGCTCGGTAGAGGGCTGGTCCCCTTGCGGGTACTATGCGGTAAGGATGCCCTCCGGGATAGGACCCTCCGACAAAGGATTCTTCCCTCACTTGGAGACCATTACTTCCAAGTCTTCAGAGGCGGTCCTCTTCCTTCCCTGGGGAGAGGGAATTTTAGATTCTTCCCCCCGGTTATCCTCCTTCGCGGAGGCACTAATTCCCCCGGTTTTGATGAATAGTGAGTGAGGCTCGCTCTCGGCTTCTTTGTTCCTCCCTTTATCTTCCCCTGACGGCGCTTGATAAGGCGCAAGCTCAAGCATCCTGGCTAGTACAGGATCCGGTGAGCCCTCAGGAAGGGGGGCCGGACACCTGATCATCTTCACCTTTTTTATCCAGTCCTGGTCAAAAGGCGACTTTTCAGAATGATGTTGTGATAAATTAAAAGACAACGTGTTCGGCCGCAGAATTACTTACTTGAGTGTCTGGACGATTGCAGTTCAGACCCGCATCCTCGGAGGTGTCCGGACACTCTATTTGTGATCCGAAGAACGATATGTACATCTCTTCGAGTGTCATGCCGAAGAAGTGTTGAATAGTTCGCGGTCCTTCCGGGTTGAACTCCCACATACGGAGAGGTCGACGTTTGCAAGGCAGGGCTCGACGAACTAGCATGACTTGCAATACCTTAACAAGCCTGACATCTCTCTCGAGGAGATCTCGAATGCGATTCTGCAATGTCGGCACATCATTTACTGGCCCCCAGTCCAGCCCCTTGTTGACCCATGACGCCAGTTGTGGTGGGGGGCCCGAGCAGAAGGCAGGGGCGGCTACCCACTTAGTACCCCGGGGAGCTGTGATATAAAACCACTCCTGTTGCCATAAACTGGACACCTCCGGGAAGGAACCCTTTGGCCATGGAACATCGGCGCCTTTGCTTATTACGGCACCTCCGCACTCTGCGTGTCGCCCCTTAATCATCTTCAACTTCACATTAAAGGTCTTGAGCCATAAGCCGAAGTGTGGGGTAATGCGGAGGAAGGCTTCACACACGACGATGAACGAGGAGATGTGAAGGATGGAATCCGGAGCCAGATTATGGAAATCGAGCCCGTAGTAGAACATGAGCCCTCTGACAAAGGGATCTAGACTGAAATCTAGCCCTCGGAGGAAGTGGGAGACGAATACGACACTCTCGCCGGGTTCGGGAGTGGGAATGACCTGCCCTTGAGCAGGCAGCCTGTGCGAGATTTCGCCGGTCAAATACCTAGCTTCTCTTAGCTTCTTGATGTCCTCCTCTGTGACAGAGGAGGGCATCCACCGACCTTGAAGGTTGGATCCGGACATGATTATAGGTCCGAAGCGCCTAGCCTGAGCCTTGGGTGTTGGAACTCGGGGTGGGGGAAGGATTCGATTGAGCGCGAGAAGAAGGGGACATGCCTAGGCCCCTTTATAAAGAGGATGAATATCAAGCGTCCTCTGTGTGGCTGTTTGGGACTTGCCTAAAATCGAGGAGTCATACCAACATGCACGATTGGATTACCCATACCCGTATTGATGAGAATCCGGTGAAAAAAGGGACACGATCTCTGCTTCGACAGGACGTGCCAATAAAAACCGCCTCGCAACACGTGCAGTGGCAGGCTCGAAAAAACGGTTCGTCATGACCAGACCACGGCAGTACGTCACATTATGAAAAGCTGTCGGCAGATTAGATTTGTAGAAATATTGTTCTCTCTATGGTGGTACGTGGAATTTGTTTGCAGAGCCGGACACTATCCTTGTGTTCAAAATCTTCTATGGAGTATTCGGAGGAGGAACCCGCCTTGCAATGCCGAAGACAATCTGCGCGCCGGACTCATCATCATTAAACCTGGTTCAGGGGCTACTGAGGGAGTCCTTGTTGGGGAACGTAGTAATTTCAAAAAATTTCCTACGCACACGCAAGATCATGGTGATGCATAGCAACGAGAGGGGAGAGTGTTGTCCACGTACCCTCGTAGACCGAAAGCGGAAGCGTTAGCACAACGCGGTTGATGTAGTCATACGTCTTCACGATCCGACCGATCAAGTACCAAACGCACGGCACCTCCGAGTTCAGCACACGTTCAGCCTGATGATGTCCCTCAAACTCCGATCCAGCCGAGTGTTGAGGGAGAGTTTCGTCAGCACGACGGCGTGGTGACGATGATGATGTTCTACCGACGCAGGGCTTCGCCTAAGCACCGCTACAGTATTATCGAGGTGGACTATTGTGGAGGGGGGCACCGCACACGTCTAAAAGATCAAACGATCAATTGTTGTGTCTCTAGGGTGCCCCCCTGCCCCCGTATATAAAGGAGCAAGGGGGGAGGTGCTGCCGGCCAGGAGGGGCGCGCCAGGTGGAGTCCTACTCCCACCGGGAGTAGGACTCCCTCCCTTTTCCTAGTTGGATTAGGAGTGGAGGGGAAAGAGGTGGAGGAGAGCAAGGAAAGGGGGGGGGGCACCGCCCCCCTCTCCTTGTCCTATTCGGACTAGGGGGGAGGGGCGCGCGGCCCTGCCGTGGTCGCGTCTCCTCTTCTCCACAAAGGCCCACTATGGCCCATTAAGCCCCCGGGGGGTTCCGGTAACCCCTCGGTACTCCGGTAAAATCCCGATTTCACCCGGAACACTTCCGATATCCAAATATATGCTTCCAATATATCAATCTTCATGTCTCGACCATTTCGAGACTCCTCGTCATGTCAGTGATCACATCCGGGACTCCGAACAACCTTCGGTACATCAAAACATATAAACTCATAATATAACTGTCATCGAAACGTTAAGCGTGCGGACCCTACGGGTTCGAGAACTATGTAGACATGACCGAGACACGTCTGCGGTCAATAACCAATAGCGGAACCTGGATACTCATATTGGCTCCCACATATTCTACGAAGATCTTTATCGGTCAGACCGCATAACAACATACGTTGTTCCCTTTGTCATCGTTATGTTACTTGCCCGAGATTCGATCGTTGGTATCTCAATACCTAGTTCAATATCGTTACCGGCAAGTCTCTTTACTCATTCTGTAATACATCATCCCACAACTAACTCATTAGTTGCAATGCTTGCAAGGCTTAAGTGATGTGCATTACCGAGAGGGCCCTGAGATACCCCTCCGACAATCGGAGTGACAAATCCTAATCTCAAAATACGCCAACCCAACAAGTACCTTCGGAGACACCTGTAGAGCACCTTTATAATCACCCAGTTACATTGTGACGTTTGGTAGCACACAAAGTGTTTCTCCGGTAAACGGGAGTTGCATAATCTTATAGTCATAGGGACATGTATAAGTCATGAAGAAAGCAATAGCAACATACAAAATGATCGAGTGCTAAGCTAACGGAATGGGTCAAGTCAATCACATCATTCTCCTAATGATGTGATCCCGTTAATCAAATGACAACTCATGTCTATGACTCGGAAACATAACCATCTTTGATCAACGAGCTAGTCAAGTAGAGGCATACTAGTGACACTCTGTTTGTCTATGTATTCACACAAGTATTATGTTTCTGGTTAATACAATTCTAGCATGAATAATAGACATTTATCATGATATAAGGAAATAAATAATAACTTTATTATTGCCTCTAGGGCATATTTCCTTCAGTCTCCCACTTGCAATAGAGTCAATAATCTAGATTACACAGTAATGATTCTAACACCCATGGAGCCTTGGTGCTGATCATGTTTTGCTCGTTGAAGAGGCTTAGTCAACGGGTCTGCAACATTCAGATCCGTATGTATCTTGCAAATTTCTATGTCTCCCACCTGGACTAAATCCCGGATGGAATTGAAGCGTCTCTTGATGTGCTTGGTTCTCTTGTGAAATCTGGATTCCTTCGCCAAGGCAATTGCACCAGCATTGTCACAAAAGATTTTCATTGGACCCGATGCACTAGGTATGACACCTAGATCGGATATGAACTCCTTAATCCAGACTCCTTCATTTCCTGCTTCCGAAGCAACTATGTACTCCACTTCACACGTAGATCCCGCCACGACGCTTTGTTTAGAACTGCACCAACTGACAGCTCCACCGTTTAATGTAAACACGTATCCGGTTTGCGATTTAGAATCGTCCGGATCAGTGTCAAAGCTTGCATCAACGCAACCATTTACGATGAGCTGTTTGTCACCTCCATAAACGAGAAACATATCCTTAGTGCTTTTCAGGTATTTTAGGATGTTCTTGACCGCTGTCCAGTGATCCACTCCTGGATTACTTTGGTACCTCCCTGCTAGACTTATAGCAAGGAACACATCAGGTATGGTACACAACATTGCATACATGATAGAGCCTATGGCTGAAGCATAGGGAACATCTTTCATTTTCTCTCTATCTTCTACAGTGGTCGGGCATTGAGTCTTACTCAACTTCACACCTTGTAACACAGGCAAGAACCCTTTCTTTGCTTGATCCATTTTGAACTTCTTCAAAACTTTGTCAAGGTATGTGCTTTGTGAAAGTCCAATTAAGTGTCTTGATCTATCTCTATAGATCTTGATGCCCAATATATACGCAGCTTCACCGATGTATTTCATTGAAAAACTCTTATTCAAGTATCCCTTTATGCTATTCAGAAATTCTATATCATTTCCAATCAGCAATATGTCATCCACATATAATATTAGAAATGCTACAGAGCTCCCACTCACTTTCTTGTAAATACAGGCTTCTCCAAAAGTCTGTACAAAACCAAATGCTTTGATCACACTATCAAAGCGTTTATTCCAACTCCGAGAGGCTTGCACTAGTCCATAAATGGATCGCTGGAGTTTGCACACTTTGTTAGATCCCTTTGGATCGACAAAACCTTCTGGTTGCATCATATACAACTCTTCTTCCAGAAATCCATTCAGGAATGCAGTTTTGACATCCATTTGCCAAATTTCATAATCATAAAATGCGGCAATTGCTAACATGATTCGGACAGACTTAAGAATCGGTACGGATGAGAAGGTCTCATCGTAGTCAATCCCTTGAACTTGTCGAAAAACTTTTGTAACAAGTCAAGCTTTATAGACAGTAACATTACCGTCAGCGTCAGTCTTCTTCTTGAAGATCCATTTATTCTCAATTGCTTGCCGATCATCGGGCAAGTCAACCAAAGTCCACACTTTGTTCTCATACATGGATCCCATCTCAGATTTCATGACCTCAAGCCATTTCACGGAATCTGGTCTCACCATCGCTTCTTCATAGTTCATAGGTTCGTCATGGTCTAGTAGCATAACCTCCAGAACAGGATTACCGTACCACTCTGGTGCGGATCTTACTCTGGTTGACCTACGAGGTTCAGTAACAACTTGATCTGAAGTTCCATGATCATCATCATTAACTTCCTCACTAATTGGTGTAGGCATCACAGAAACCGGTTTCTGCGATGAACTACTTTCCAATAAGGGAGCAGGTACAATTACCTCATCATGTTCTACTTTCCTCCCACTCACTTCTTTCGAGAGAAACTCCTTCTCCAGAAAGATTCCGAATTTAGCAACAAAAGTCTTGCCTTCGGATCTGTGATAGAAAGTGTACTCAACAGTCTCCTTTGGGTATCCTATGAAGACACAGTTCTCCGATTTGGGTTCGAGCTTATCAGGTTGAAGTTTTTTTCACATAAGCATCACAGCCCCAAACTTTAAGAAACAACAACTTTGGTTTCTTGCCAAACCACAGTTCATAAGGCATCGTCTCAACGGATTTTGATGGTGCCCTATTTAACGTGAATGCGGCCGTCTCTAAAGCATAACCCCAAAACGATAGCGGTAAACAAGTAAGAGACATCATAGATCGCACCATATCTAGTAGAGTACGATTACGACATTCGGACACACCATTACGCTGTGGTGTTCCGGGTGGCGTGAGTTGCTAAACTATTCCGCATTGTTTCAAATGAAGACCAAACTCATAACTCAAATATTCTCCTCCACGATCAGATCGTAGAAACTTTATTTTCTTGTTACGATGATTTTCAACTTCACTCTGAAATTCTTTGAACTTTTCAAATGTTTCAGACTTATGTTTCATTAAGTAGATATACCCATATCTGCTTAAATCATTTGTGAAGGTGAGAAAATAACGATATCCGCCACGAGCCTCAACATTCATCGGACCACATACATCTGTATGTATGATTTCCAAAAATCTGTTGCTCTCTCCATAGTTCCGGAGAACGGCGTTTTAGTCATCTTGCCCATGAGGCACGGTTCGCAAGTACCAAGTGATTCATAATCAAGTGGTTCCAAAAGTCCATCAGTATGGAGTTTCTTCATGCGCTTTACACCGATATGACCTAAACGGCAGTGCCACAAATAAGTTGCACTATCATTATCAACTCTGCATCTTTTGGCTTTGATATTATGAATATGTGTATCACTACTATCGAGATTCAACAAAAATAGACCACTCTTCAAGGGTGCATGACCATAAAAGATATTACTCATATAAATAGAACAACCATTATTCTCTGATTTAAATGAATAACCGTCTCGCATCAAACAAGATCCAGATATAATGTTCATGCTTAATGCTGGCACCAAATAACAATTATTTAGGTCTAAAACTAATCCCGAAGGTAGATGTAGAGGTAGCGTGCCGACCGCGATCACATCGACTTTGGAACCATTTCCCACGCGCATCGTCACCTCGTCCTTAGCCAATCTTCGCTTAATCCGTAGCCCCTGTTTCGAGTTGCAAATATTAGCAACAGAACCAGTATCAAATACCCAGGTGGTACTACGAGCATTAGTAAGGTACACATCAATAACATGTATATCACATATACCTTTGTTCACCTTGCCATCCTTCTTATCCGCCAAATACTTGGGGCAATTTCGCTTCCAGTGACCAGTCTGCTTGCAGTAGAAGCACTCAGTCTCAGGCTTAGGTCCAGACTTGGGTTTCTTCTCCTGAACAGCAACTTGCTTGCTGTTCTTCTTGAAGTTCCCCTTCTTCTTCCCTTTGCCCTTTTTCTTGAAACTGGTGGTCTTATTGACCATCAACACTTGATGCTCCTTTTTGATTTCTACCTCCGCAGCCTTTAGCATTGCGAAGAGCTCGGGAATCGTCTTATCCATCCCTTGCATGTTATAGTTCATCACGAAGCTCTTATAGCTTGGTGGCAGTGATTGGAGAATTCTGTCAATGATGCTATCATCCGAAAGATTAACTCCCAGTTGAATCAAGTGATTGCAGTACCTAGACATCTTGAGTATATGCTCACTGACAGAACTATTCTCCTCCATCTTGCAGCTGTAGAACTTATTGGAGACTTCATATCTCTCAATCCGGGCATTTGCTTGAAATATTAACTTCAACTCCTGGAACATCTCATATGCTCCATGATGTTCAAAATGTCGTTGAAGTCCCGGTTCTAAGCCGTAAAGCATGGCACATTGAACTATCGAGTAGTCATCAGCTTTGCTCTGCCAGACGTTCTTAACATCGTCAGTTGCATCAGCAGCAGGCCTGGCACCCAGCGGTGCTTCCAGGACGTAATTCTTCTGTGCAGCAATGAGGATAATCCTCAAGTTACGGACCCAGTCCGTGTAATTGCTACCATCATCTTTCAACTTTGCTTTCTCAAGGAATGCATTAAAATTCAACGGAACAACAGCACGGGCCATCTATCTACAATCAACATAGACAAGCAAGATACTATCAGGTACTAAGTTCATGATAAATTTAAGTTCAATTAATCATATTACTTAGGAACTCCCACTTAGATAGACATCCCTCTAATCCTCTAAGTGATCACGTGATCCATATCAACTAAACCATGTCCAATCATCACGTGAGATGGAGTAGTTTCAAAGGTGAACATCACTATGTTGATCATATCTACTATATGATTCATGCTCGACCTTTCGGTCTCCATGTTCCGAGGCCATATCTGTTATATGCTAGGCTCGTCAAGCTTAACCCGAGTATTCTGCGTGTGCAACTGTTTTGCACCCGTTGTATTTGAACGTAGAGCCTATCACACCCGATCATCACGTGGTGTCTCAGCACGAAGAACTTTCGCAACGGTGCATACTCAGGGAGAACACTTATACTTTGATAATTTAGTGAGGGATCATCTTATAATGCTACCGTCAATCAAAGCAAGATAAGATGCATAAAAGATCAACATCACATGCAATCAATATAAGTGATATGATATGGCCATCATCATCTTGTGCTTGTGATCTCCATCTCCGAAGCACCGTCATGATCACCATCGTCACCGGCGCGACACCTTGATCTTCATCGTAGCATCGTTGTCGTCTCGCCAATCTTATGCTTCTACGACTATCGCTACCGCTTAGTGATAAAGTAAAGCATTACAGGGCGATTGCATTGCATACAAAAAAGCGACAACCATATGGCTCCTGCCAGTTGCCGATAACTCGGTTACAAAACATGATCATCTCATACAATAAAATTTAGCATAATGTCTTGACCATATCACATCACAACATGCCCTGCAAAAACAAGTTAGACGTCCTCTACTTTGTTGTTGGAAATTTTACGTGGCTGCTACGGGCTTAGCAAGAACCGTTCTTACCTACGCATCAAAACCAAAACGATAGTTTGTCAAGTTGGTGCTGTTTTAACCTTCGCAAGGACCGGGCGTAGCCACACTCGGTTCAACTAAAGTTGGAGAAACTGACACCCGCCAGCCACCTGTGTGCAAAGCACGTCGGTAGAACCAGTCTCGCGTAAGCGTACGCGTAATGTCGGTCCGGGCCGCTTCGTCCAACAATACCGCCGAACCAAAGTATGACATGCTGGTAAGTAGTATGACTTACATCGCCCACAACTCACTTGTGTTCTACTCGTGCATATGACATCTACGCATAAAACCTGGCTCGGATGCCACTGTTGGGGAAAGTAGTAATTTCAAAAAAATTCCTACGCACACGCAAGATCATGGTGATGCATAGCAACGAGAGGGGAGAGTGTTGTCCACGTACCCTCGTAGACCGAAAGCGGAAGCGTTAGCACAACGCGGTTGATGTAGACGTACGTCTTCACGATCCAACCGATCAAGTACCGAACGCACGGCACCTCCGAGTTCAGCACACGTTCAGCCCGATGACGTCCCTCGAACTCCGATCCAGCCGAGTGTTGAGGGAGAGTTTCGTCAGCACGACGGCGTGGTGACGATGATGATGTTCTACCGACGCAGGGCTTCGCCTAAGCACCGCTACAGTATTATCGAGGTGGACTATGGTGGAGGGGGCACCGCACACGGCTAAAAGATCAAACGATCAATTGTTGTGTCTCTAGGGTGCCCCCCTGCCCCCGTATATAAAGGAGCAAGGGGGGGAGGTGCGGCCGGCCAGGAGGGGCGCGCCAGGTGGAGTCCTACTCCCACCAGGAGTAGGACTCCCTCCCTTTTCTGTCGGAGTAATTGACTATGGGTACCCCGAAGACGGCGAGACGATATTTCAAGACATCGGGGCTAGCAAAGCCCCTCAGTCTGACTGCTCAGGCCGCCCCAGGCGGCCCCCCATCCGATTGCCCGGGCCGATTCGCCACCCGGCCTGCCTCCGGCTGCTCCAGCCGGCCTGCTGCGCGGAGTCAACCGCTGCTCCGACCCGACATCGACAAGACCCCGACGAGACGGCCGTACCCGACACTGCTGGAGAATAGTGGAGCACTGTAGCAGGTGTAACACATCACATCGATGTTCCCCGAATAGTGTCATTGGTGGGTGGGCCACCACCCACCATGCCTATGCCCATGCCACCACCTAGCTTACATCCTAAGCTACCTCACACTATAAAAGGAGGTCTCATCCATCCATCCAGGATGGACGCTCACGCACCCACACTCAAGCAAGCTAGCAAGCTAGCTAGCCATCCATCCATCCACACACTCTCACGTATGAGCATCACACTCCCACGGCCACACATGGCCAGGCACATGTGCCACACTAGCTAGCTAGCTCTCATTGCTACTGATCTCAGATACAGCTCCAGGAGCACCGTGTACTGTCCGATGTACACCCCAGATATACTCAGACATGCAGGAGTAGGGGTATTATCTCTCCGGAGAGCCCCGAACCTGGGTAAACTAGCGCGTGATACTCGCATACCCGCTCCCGGGCCTATCAGCAGCAGTCTTACCCTCACACTAAGCCCGTGTGGCATCTTTCGACTCGCAAGCCCCCTATGAGAATACCACGACAATTGGCGCCCACCGTGGGGCAAGCTGCTGCTGGTTTCGCAGTCCGGGCGGGACCCTTTTTCGTCATCATCACCGCGGCGTCGCCGTCGTCTCTTCAGCTGCGCTCGGGGGCTCTACATCGACACGCCCGCGGGACGGCCGCGCGGAACGGCGCGTCCTTGTCGGCGGCCTCGGCCTCGTCCGCCTAGCTCTCTTCTGCACGGACGCTCTGCACCGCGCGCCTCGCTGCCCGAACTCGTCCATGACACATATGTACCTCGTACACTTCCCAGGCCATGCATTCCCCATACACATCCCAGGCGATGGCTGAACTTGCCTCGGATAAATGCCAGATAATGGCCAGATAATCCTCACAAATGCCTCATACACTTCCCATGCATTGCCTGTTCAATAGCTAGATACTCCATGTACATTGCCCGTATTCGAGTCAGACATCATTACCATCGCTCCGCCCAGCGCTCTGTCCGCTGCTCTGCGTCCAGCTCGTCTCCTAGTACGGCCGTCAGGCCGTGCCACCGAGCTCCCTTGCCCGAGCCGCGCCGCGTCCGTGCCTCTGCGCCCCTCTCGCATGCCCGCGGCCCCTGTTGCCAACTCCCTCGCCACAGCGCCGGCTGCTGCCCCGCGTCCCTCTCGCACGCTCCATGTTGCGCCCGCCCAGCTGGGCTCCTCCTCCTCGGGTGCTGCTGCACTACTCCGAGCCGGCTGTGCCGCCCCCGGCGCCGGCTCCGCCAAGCCTCGTCCGGCTCCTGCGCTCCACCACACCCGCGGGCCGCGCTCCTGGCCGCCTGCACCGCCGTCGCCGCCTAGCGCCTCCCTGCGACGCGCAGGGCTGCCTGCTTGCGTCGCGCGCCTCCTCAGCATCGCCCGAGCTGCTGCCGGCCGCGTCCACCTCGCCTCTGCCAGCGTCCACCCGCGCCCCGAGCTCGGCCTCCCGTCGCCGGCGCCGCTTGGCCCCGCTTCCGGCCTCTCCGCACTGGCTCCTCCCCGCCGGGTGCTCCGCGCCGGGTCCTCTGCGCTGGCTCCGGCTTCCCGCAACCCGGCCGGCCAGCTCCCGCGCGACGGCTTCCCCCGCATCCCGGACTCCTCCGTCCGCACCAAGGCTGACTCCCGCACACCTCTGGATCACGCCGAAGACCGCGCACGCCTCTCCATCGCCGCGTCTGAGGCCCCCGTTTTGCTCCATGCCTGACCGCTCCTCCACCGCCTGTCGCTGGCTGTTGCGCGCACGCCGGCGGCACCCGGCCGCACCGCTCCGGGCCGCCTTCGTCTCATCGCGCGGGAGATCCGGCCTGACTGCTCAGCAGTCAGCCCGAATCTCGGGGGCTACACCCAGCGGGTGCACTGACGCGCCCCCGCGAGGAAGAAGACAAAGTAGTTGCCGGGAGATCCGGCCCGACTGCTCAGCAGTCAGCCCAAATCTCGGGGGCTACACCTAATGGGTGCGCTGGCGCGCCCCCACGGAAGATTGCAAGAAACAAAAATAAGAGACAAAAAAAGTTTTGTCTGGCTGCCAGCAGCCGACAGAAGAGAAAAAAGAAGAAAAGGGCGCTGCCAGACGCCTCACTGCCTGGTCGGCTGTGCCAAGCCGGCTCGGCCGCGTTCCGCTCGCCGCTGGCCGGTCAAGCCCGACCGGCTGGACCCTCCTCGAGCGCTTGGAGGCTCGAGGGTTACACCCAGCGGGTGCGCCGACGCGCTCCGCGAACGCCGAGCAGCGCCGGCTGTCTTCGACGACCTCTGCCGCGACTACACGAAAATCAATGTGAGCTCCTCACCCGCATATTTTTGCATCACGCAAGTACGGATAACCCCGAACGATGCACGGGAGGGCTATCTCCGCATTTTTATTACAGTTGCATCACTGTTCACCCCGGCGCCAGCCAGAGTTGGCTCGGGGGCTGTCCGCTTGGCCTGAGACGTTAGTTCCCGCAGATGGCTTAGTAGCGTGCGCGGTACCAAAGGCCCACTCTTAGTCACAGACCGCAGAGCGGCTGTCCGGCTAGCAGGAGTGAACGCTGGAGGCCACCCATGCAAAAAACGTCCGGGAAGAAAAACGGTTCGGGTGACCCGGCCGTTTCCTTTATGAGTATCTGCTCGGTCGAATCTGCTCCCAGAGTCTGAGTACTGTACACTCCACTTCGCGGCCCACTTTCAGCCACAGACCACAGAGCGGCTGTCCGGCAAGCGAAAGCACAAGCCAAAGAGCGGAGGGAACACGAAAAAGATTAAGGGGGCTCGGATGAAACCGAGTTGGCACCCTCCGCATAAAACTTGCAATGCTAAAAGAAAACATTTGATATATCTGCGTGGACTAACTCTGTCTTTTGCATGATCATATCCGTGGGGAACCCCCCTCCTCGCTCGGAGCTCGGAGGCTACACCCAGCAGGTGCGCTTGCGCGCCCCCGCCGAAAGCAAACCACGCCGGCTACGGTCCGTAGCCGGCCGTCATCGACATCTTCTACATCAACACACGCCAAGAAACCTCCGCCCAACTTCGCCAAGTTGCCCAGAGGCTCGGGGGCTACTGTCGGAGTAATTGACTACGGGTACCCCGAAGACGGCGAGACGATATTTCAAGACATCGGGGCTAGCAAAGCCCCTCAGTCCGACATCTCAGGCCGCCCCAGGCGGCCCCCCGTCCGACTGCCCGGGCCGATTCGCCACCCGGCCTGCTCTCTGTCCAGCTGCTCCAGCCGGCCTACTGCGCGGAGTCAACCGCTGCTCTGACCCGACATCGACAAGACCCTGACAAGACGGCCGTACCCGACATATTGGCTCCCACATATTCTACGAAGATCTTTATCGGTCAGACCGCATAAAAACATACGTTGTTCCCTTTGTCATCAGTATGTTACTTGCCCGAGATTCGATCGTCGGTATCTCAATACCTAGTTCAATCTCGTTACCGGCAAGTCTCATTACTCGTTCCGTAATACAACATCCCACAACTAACTCATTAGTTGCAATGCTTGCAAGGCTTAAGCGATGTGCATTACCGAGAGGGCCCAGAGATACCTCTCCGACAATCGGAGTGACAAATCCTAATCTCAAAATATGCCAACCCAACAAGTACCTTCGGAGACACCTGTAGAGCACCTTTATAATCACCCAGTTACGTTGTGACGTTTGGTAGCACACAAAGTGTTCCTCCGGTAAACGGGAGTTGCATAATCTCATAGTCATAGGAATATGTATAAGTCATGAAGAAAGCAATAGCAACATACTAAACGATCGAGTGCTAAGCTAACGGAATGGGTCAAGTCAATCACATAATTCTCCTAATGATGTGATCCCGTTAATCAAATGACAACTCATGTCTATGGCTAGGAAACATAACCATCTTTGATCAACGAGCTAGTCAAGTAGAGGCATACTAGTGACACTCTGTTTGTCTATGTATTCACACAAGTATTATGTTTCCGGTTAATACAATTCTAGCATGAATAATAAATATTTATCATGATATAAGGAAATAAATAATGACTTTATTATTGCCTCTAGGGCATATTTCCTTCAGTCCCGGATTAGGGGGTCCTCGGACAGCCGGACTATATCCTTTGGCCGGACTGTTGGACTATGAAGATACAAGATTGAAGACTTCGTCCCGTGTCCGGATGGGACTCTCCTTGGTGTGGAAGGCAAGCTTGGCGATACAGATATGTAGATCTCCTCCCTTGTAACCGACTCTGTGTAACCCAAGCCCCCTCCGGTGTCTATATAAACCGGAGGGTTTAGTTCGTAGGACAACAACAATCATACCATAGGCTAGCTTCTAGGGTTTAGCCTCTACGATCTCGTGGTAGATCAACTCTTGTAATACTCATATCATCAAGATCAATCAAGCAGGAACTAGGGTATTACCTTCATCGAGAGGGCCCAAACCTGGGTAAACATTGTGTCCCCCGCCTCCTGTTACCATCCGCCTTAGACGCACAGTTCGGGACCCCCTACCCGAGATCCGCCGGTTTTGACACCGACAGTGGTCTCTACTAAACGATTGCCATACTTGCTTTTCATACCCGCACGTAGCTCGCCCTTGGTTGCGGCATGTTAAATAGCCTTACTTGCTTATCGCATTACTTGTACAAAGTACGCCTCGACGTAGTAGTTACATCACAATGGTGAATACACGGTAGCGTCAGCTTATTATTTCATTTTTCCGTTTCCTCACCTCGGTATTAATTACTCATTGCACATGTACACCATGGTACGTATCACTACGCCAGGGGCTTCGTTACACCCAACACTACGGCAATAAAAAGTCCGAACACTTTTATAGTATAGGTCGGCACCCCGAACTTATAGCATTATATGCATCAACTCCGAATCATGTCTTTGGTCAATAGTTGGGTTGCCCGGCTCCTGTGCTTACTACCTTATGTTCCGCTATATCGCCTAGGGTAGTAAAGGGAGAACTACTGTGATTGTGTCCCGGTTCTTCCGGACGAGCACCTCAGTAGAGAAAGCCGAAAACTGACTGTCATGATGCGGCGAGAGCCGGTCAGCTGTTCGAGAGGTTCTAAATCGTTAGAGATTTTTTCCGCTTCTTGCGAAGAATCGGTTCCCCCGATTAGGCGTGTATAGCGCCCCCAGTTCAGTCTTCCGAATACTAGGGGCTTCGCAAACTTTCTTAATTGTCAAACTCCTATGGCTAAGTGAGGGCGGTAAAGGCTGCATAGTCTGATTGCCTTGTTCGTTGTGCTAAACACCTCCTTTAAGGACCAGAATGCGGAGTAAAGAGTGTTTAGATTTATCCCAAACACCCCCGTACTATCTACGTGGGGGCAGAAGCCGACGACTGGTCAACCCTTAGATTTAATAAACGGCCGCACATGAGGTAAATTTAAAATCATAAGCATTATACTACATAACATCATTGTTCCATATTATAGGGCAAGGTAATACACATGTTCTCATGGTAATATGATATCCTTCGAACATTGCTCCATCACAAGGCGGGACCCCTCCAGGACACCATCAAAATAGAGCTCAGGCCGACGATGCTCCTTGCCCTCCGGCGGCCCCTCGGTCATTAGCTTCTTGGCATCCAGCTTTGCCCAATGCATCTTGACGCGGGCAAAGGCCATACGCGCACCTTCAATATAGACCGACCGCTTCACGGCTTCGAGGCGCGGACAGGCACTCACAAGCCGCTGCACAAGTATGAAGTAGCTGCTAGGTATAGGATCAGCAGGCCACAGCCGGACTATAAGGCCCTTCATGGCTAGCTCTGCCAACTTGTGCAGCTCGACCTACTGCTTGAGCTGGTCGCTGAAGGGCACCGGATGTTCGGATCCCAGATATTGGGACCAGAATAGCTTCTCCGTCGACATCCCTTCTTCGGCTCTATAATGCTCGGCAGCATCTGATACAATGTGCGGCAGATCTGTAAACGCCCCTGGAAAATCCATATTCCGGATAAGTACAAGGAACGTTTCTTCTACATACTTGCTATGCATGGTGAAGGACTTACCCGTCGTAATCTTCTTGGCCGCCTGAATCTCCTGGAGGGCGCTCTGGGCTTCGGCTCGTGCATCCTGCGCGCTCTGGCCGGCCTTCGCCAATTCGGACTCCTGCGCCTTACAATCGCGCTCCAAGGACTCAAATCTCTCTATCGCACCCTGGAGCTGTTGCTGCGCCTCGCCAACCCAGGCCTCGTGCTTCTCGCGTGAGGCGCGTTCCTTAGCCGCTTTGTCCTCTGCCTCGGCGCCTTCTTAAGGGCCGCCACCTCGGTCGTGGCCCCTAATAAAGTTTATGACACTTTAGTCCGGTCGGACTACTCATTTTTTCGAAATATACCCATAGGTTACTGCATACCTTGGCTATCCTCCAGCTGCTTCTTCACAAGGCCGAGCTCCTCCTCGGCCCGCTCCAGTTTCTGCTTCAGTCCGGAGACCTCCGCAGCATGAGCAGTGGAAGCCTGCAGCGATACCTGCTTATTCACATAGATAACTCATGTTAGACTCCTGCGATATTTATTCTTGATCCTCTGTTCGGCTTTTCTTCCTGAACACCAAATAGAGCATCAGGGGCTACTGTCTATACTGTGATATTTTTCCTACAATCACATTACTTACCTCAAAGCCCGTTAGAAGGCTAGTGCAGGCTTCGGCCAGTCCGCTTTTGACGAACTGAACCTTCTCTATTACCGTGTCCATAAGGACACGATGTTGATACGTCTCCAACGTATCTATAATTTATGAAGTATTCATGCTATTATACTATCCTTCTAGGATGTTTTATATGCATTTATATGATATTTTATATGATTTTTGGGACTAACCTATTAACCTAGAGCCCAGTGCCAGTTTCTGTTTTCTCCTTGTTTTAGAGTATCACAGAAAAGGAAAACTAGACAGAGTCCAATTGACGTGCCACTTGACAGAGATCATTTTTGGACCAGAAGAAGCCTATGGAGTACCAGAAGCAGGCCAGAAGAGTCCCGGGCTGCCCACGAGGGTGGGGGGCGCGCCCCTGCCTCGTGGACATCCCGGAGACCCCCTTGATGTGAAATCAACGCAAAACTCTTCTATATATACCCAAACTTCCAGAAAGAAACCTAGATCGGAAGTTCCGCCACCGCAAGCCTCTGTAGCCATGAGAAGTCAATCTAGGCCCTCTCCGGCACCAAGCCGGAGGGGGCCATCATCACCGGTGGCCATGGAGGAGTATCCCGGAGGGGCCATCATCACCATGAAGGCCAAGGACCAGAGGGTGGAGGCCATGGAGGAGGAAGCACAAGGGGGAGAACCTCTCCTCCTCTCTTCCGGTGGCGCCGGAGTGCCATCGGGAGGGGAATCATCGCCATGGTGATCGTCTTCATCAACATCACCATCATCATCACCATACTCATCTCTTTTACGCGGTCCACTCTCCTGCACCCCGCTGTAATCCCTACTTGAACATGGTGCTTTATGCCACATATTATGATCCAATGATGTGTTGCCATCCTATGATGTTTTGAGTAGATATCTTTTGTCTTTGGGTTGATTGATGATCTAGATTGGTATGAGTTGTATATTTTACTTTGATGCTGTCCTATGGTGCCCTCCGTGTCGCGCAAGCGTGAGGGGCTCCCGCTGTAGGGTGTTGCAATACGTTCATGATTCGCTTATAGTGGGTTGGTGAGTGTCTGAAACACAAACCCGAGTAAGAGGGGTTGTTGCGTATGGGAATAAAGAGGACTTGATGCTTTAATGCTATGGTTGGGTTTTACCTTAATGATCTTTAGTAGTTGCGGATGATTGCTAGAGTTCCAATCATAAGTGCATATGATCCAAGTAGAGAAAGTATGTTAGCTTATGCCTCTCCCTCATATGAAACTGCAATAGTGATCACTGGTCTTGTCAATGGTTGCCTAGGACAATTCCGCACACCGATCCACCATTATTCCACAATAGCTATTTATATTATTTAGTAATATATTCTAACTTTATGATAACAGCACCTACTTTTATATTTTAGCTCTCCGATATCATACAAAGTTATCCTCTTCATACCCACAACGTAGTTTTATTTCTCGTTGCTAGTTGGAAGCAAACGTTCGTTGCACGTAGAGTCGTATCAGTGGCAGATAGGGCTTGAGAGAATATTGATCTTACCTTTAGCTCCTTGTGGGTTCGACACTCCATACTTATCACTTCCACCTTTGGAAATTGCTACGATGATTCCCTGCACTTGGGGATTGTCAAGCTCTTTTCTGGCGCCGTTGCCGGGGAGCAATAGCGTGGGGTTGATATTCTCGTGTGTGCTTGTTTGCTTTCTTCACTAAGTAGATTTTGTTTTTCCTTTTTGTTTCTGTTTAGTTGTGGGTGAAACATACATTTTTTTAAAAAGAATGAAAATACAAAAAAATTACTTGCCTTTCATGCCTAAAAAGCTTTTCAAAAAGAGAAGTGATTGGAAAGTTATGCATTGAAGAAGTGAGGGTCGACCTTGAGCACTTGTGTTCATGCTCATGGAAACAATGTAGAATTTTTCATGGAAGTTTCTCTGTAAATAATTATCCCCTTTTATATATCCATTGTATTATAAAAATAATGTGCCAAGCTTTGGTTTTAGGATGATTAGATTGCTTGTTTACTATGTGCAGAACAAAAACAGAAACTTTGGCTGTAGTGCGTGAATTTACATTTTTTACTGGAAAGTCAAATGGGTCTGAAACTTTTTTCACATTACTTCTGTACAAATTGTTCAAATTTTCAAATTTATTTCATAATTCTAGGAGTTACAGAAGTTTGCTAAACTTCCAGATTACTACAGACTGTCCTGTTTAAGACAGATTCTGTTTTTGACGCATTGCTTGCTTGTTTTGATGAAACTATCGGTCTCTATCAGTGGATTAAGACATGAAAAAGTTATATTACAGTAGCTATAATGCAAAAACAAAATATGAATTGGTTTTCAACAGCACTTATAGTAGTGATTTGCTTTGTTATACTAACGGATCTCACAAAGTTTTTGTTAAGTTTTTGTGGATGAAGTGTTCGAAGAACGAGGAGTTGCCGATGTGAGAAGAACAAAGAGAAGCAAGAGTTCAAGCTTGGGGATGCCCAAGGACCCCAAGTAAATATTTCAAAGGATACTCAAGCATCTAAGCTTGGGGATGCCCCGGTTGGCATCCCATCTTTCTTCTTCAACAATTATCGGTATACCTCGGTTTTGTTTTGTTCACATGATTTGTGTCCTTTGTGTTTTTGTTTTTCCTTCAAGAACCATGCTAGCATGAGATATCCCTTCATTTATTTATAGAATACTTCATGTGCTTCACTTATACCTTTTAAGAATGATCTTATAGAATTGCTCTTTGTGCTTCACTTAAATCTTTTGAGTATGGTTTTATAGAATGCTTCGTGTACTTCACTTATACATTTTGAGCTTGGTTAGTCTATATTAATTGTAGAATGCTCCATGAAATTCACTTATATCCTTTGGAGTATGAATAAAACTATCATTTAAAGTGGGTTTGGAAGAATGTCAACTTTAGGAATTAGTGATCCCACTATTTTGGAGGGTGTTGAATCTTAGTGTGATATGTATGAAAGTGGATTTAGAAGAGTGAAAACTTTAGCTAGTAATGATTCCACTATTTCGGAAGAGGTTCCAATTGAGTATGAGAACAAATTTGCTATCCATGATGCTACTGAATATTATTATGAGGGAGGAATACATGCTTGTAGGAGTTACAATAATATCAAGTTTCCTCTCTATGTGCTTAAAGTCTTGAAATTATACTTGTTTTGCCTTCCTATGCTAGTTGATTCTTGTTCCTATAAGTTGTGTGCTCACAAAATCCCTAGGCATAGGAAGTGGGTTATATTTAAATGTGCTAGTCATATTCTTCAAGATGCTCTCTTTGTGCTTCAATTCCTATCTTTTATGTGAGCATCATTGAAATCATCATGCCTAGCTGAAAGGCATTAAAGAAAAGCGCTTGTTGGGAGACAACCCAATATTTACCCTTACTGTTTTTGTGTGCTTACATGATTAATCTACTGTAGTAATCATGTTTTATAGCTTTTGTTTCAATAAAGTGCCAAGTAAGACCTTTGGGAAGACTTGGGTGAAAGTTAATGTGATCTTGCTGTAAAAAACAGAAACTTTGCGCTCACGACATTAACTGTCATTTTTTACATAGGAGTGCTTTTGAGTTGATTATTTTTGCAGAAGATTAATAGACAAATTCTTCACGTCCACGAATTTATTTCATAATTGTTTGAGTAGCAGAAGTATGGTTTATGTTCAGATCATTACAGACTGTTCTGTTTCTGAAAGATTCTGTTTTCATTGCATAGTTTGCTTGTTTTCTAGTTTCTATGGCTTATATTCTTCAATATAAATTGTAGAAATAATATGGAACAGTAGGCATTGTGTGAGAACAATTATGAACCTTGTATTTGACAGCACCAAAGTGAATGGTTTGCTCTTTATCATACTAACCTATCTCACGAAGTTTGGTTAAGTTTTGTGTGATTGAAGTTTTCAAGTTTTGGGTGAGATATCGATATGAGGAGAATAAGGAGTGGAAAGACCCTAAGCTTGGGGATGCCCAAGGCACCCCAAGGAAATATTCAAGGAAGACTCAAGTACCTAAGCTTGGGGATGCCCCGGAAGGCATCCCCTCTTTCGTCTTCAAAACTATCTGTATACCTTACTCGGAGCTATATTTTTATTCGTCACATGATATGTGTTTTGCTTGGAGCGTATTTTCAATATTACTTGCTGTTTGAATAAAATCATTCGATCTGAAATATTTAATGAAAAAGAATCATCCCATGGCTAGTTAATTATTTGACTACTCAGTGTTCTTCAGTCATATCTTTTGGAGTAGTTTCTCATTTACTCATGTGCTTCACGTATATACTAAGAGTAAATGGTTGAATAAATTGAATGCCATAAACCTGAATTTATATATGTTTCATATGCTTATAACATGGGGAATAATGACTTCACACATAATAAGTATAGGTAGTAAACTTATTGAAAGTTAGCAAACGTAGAATTGGTCACTTGAACAATTCATGAAAGAATATTGAAGGAAGAGAGGTTTCACATATAAATATACTATCCTGGACATCTTTTGTAGTCTTGAGCACTCATTAAAATATGACATGCTAAAAGGTTGATGTTGGACAAGGAAGACAACGTAATGGGTTATGTTTTCTTATATCTGAAATAAAGTATATTGTCATGGATCACCCAACACATTGAGCTTGCCTTTCCCCCTCATGCTAGCCAAATTCTTTGCACTAAGTAGAGATACTACTTGTGCTTCCAAATATCCTTAAACCAAGTTTTGCCATGAGAGTCCACCATACCTACCTATGGATTGAGTAAGATCCTTCAAGTAAGTTGTCATCGGTGCAAGCAATAAAAATTGCCCTCTAATTATGTATGATTGATTGGTGTGGAGGAAATACGCTTTATACTATCTTGTGATGTGGAAGAAATAAAAGTGACGGACTGCATAATAAAGGTCCATATCACAAGTGGCAATATAAAGTGACGTTCTTTCGCATTAAGATTTTGTGCATCCAACCCTGAAAGCGCATGGCAACCTCTGCTTCCCTCTGCGAAGGGCCTATCTTTTACTTTTATGTCTTACCCTTATGCAAGAGTCATGGTGATTTTCACCTTTCCTTTTTACATTTTATCCTTTGGCAAGCACCTTGTGTTGGAAAGATTCTGATATATATATCCAATTGGATGTAAGGCATCATGAACTATTATTGTTGACATTACCCTTGAGCTAAAAGGTTGGGAGGCGAATCTATAAGCCCCTATCTTTCTCTGTGTCTGATTAAAACTTTGAACCCATAATTATCGCGTGAGTGTTAGCAATTGTGAAAGACTAAATGCTAGTTGAGTATGTGGAGTTTGCTAAATCAAAGCTCTGACATAGACTCTTCCTGAAAATAAGATGAATTGCAATTGTTTGATGACTGAGAATATTGTTTGTTAGTTTTCAAGAAAGTTTATGATCTATACTTTAAACATGTGATTTGCTTGTTACTTGATCATAAAAAGTTTTATGAGATGAGCTATTGTGATGACATATAATGATGCTAGAAAAAGTGATTGGAATTATCATTGATCAAACTTAAGCACTTGCTAGCATTCACACTTCATAAATTATTTCTTTTATCATTTACCTACTCGAGGACGAGCATGAATTAAGCTTGGGGATGCTGATACGTCTCCAACGTATATATAATTTATGAAGTATTCATGCTATTATACTATCCTTCTAGGATGTTTTATATGCATTTATATGATATTTTATATGATTTTTGGGACTAACCTATTAACCTAGAGCCCAATGCCAGTTTCTGTTTTCTCCTTGTTTTAGAGTATCACAGAAAAGGAAAACTAGACGGAGTCCAATTGACGTGCCACTTGACGGAGATCATTTTTGGACCAGAAGAAGCCCACGGAGTACCAGAAGCAGGCCATAAGAGTCCCGGGCTGCCCACGAGGGTGGGGGGCGCGCCCACCCCCCTAGGGCGCGCCCCCTGCCTCGTGGACAGCCCGGAGACCGCCCTGACGTGAAATCAACGCAAAACTCTTCTATATATACCCAAACTTCCAGAAAGAAACCTAGATCGGAAGTTCCGCCGCCGCAAGCCTTTGTACCCACGAGAAGTCAATCTAGGCCCTCTCCGGCACCCTGCCGGAGGGGGCCATCATCACCGGTGGCCATGGAGGAGTATCCTGGAGGGGCCATCATCACCATGAAGGAAAATGACCTGAGGGTGGAGGCCATGGAGGAGGAAGCACAAGGGGGAGAACCTCTCCTCCTCTCTTCCGGTGGCGCCGGAGTGCCATCGGGAGGGGAATCATCGCCACGGTGATCGTCTTCATCAACATCACCATCATCATCACCATACTCATCTCTTTTACGTGGTCCAATTTTTTTGCACCCCGCTGTAATCCCTACTTGAACATGGTGCTTTATGCCACATATTATGATCCAATGAAGTGTTTCCATCCTATGATGTTTTGAGTAGATATCTTTTGTCTTTGGGTTGATTGATGATCTAGATTGGTATGAGTTGTATGTTTTACTTTGATGCTGTCCTATGGTGCCCTCCGTGTCGCGCAAGCGTGAGGGGCTCCCGCTGTAGGGTGTTGCAATACGTTCATGATTCGCTTATAGTGGGTTGGTGAGTGACTGAAACACAAACCCGAGTAAGAGGGGTTGTTGCGTATGGGAATAAAGAGGACTTGATGCTTTAATGCTATGGTTGGGTTTTACCTTAATGATCTTTAGTAGTTGCGGATGCTTTCTAGAGTTCCAAGCATAAGTGCATATGATCCAAGTAGAGAAAGTATGTTAGCTTATGCCTCTCCCTCATATGAAACTGCAATAGTGATCACCGGTCTTGTCAACGGTTGCCTAGGACAATTCCGCACACCGATCCACCATTATTCCACACTCGCTATTTATATTATTTAGTAATATATTCTAACTTTATGATAACATCACCTAATTTTATATTTTAGCTCTCCGATATCATACAATGTTATCCTCTTCATACCCACAACGTAGTTTTATTTCTCGTTGCTAGTTGGAAGCAAATGTTCGTTGCACTTAGAGTCGTATCAGTGGCAGATAGGGCTTGAGAGAATATTGATCTTACCTTTAGCTCCTTGTGGGTTCGACACTCCATACTTATCACTTCCACCTTTGGAAATTGCTACAATGATTCCCTGCACTTGGGGATTATCAGATGTTCATCCACGATAGAGGCGCCCTGTAGCGCCTCCAGCAGATTATCCGGTGCCTCTGGTTGGATAGAGGTCACCGGTGGAACAGGCACATTCCCTCCTTGTGGGGAATGTCGTTCGCTGGACCCCGAGCCATGTAGGTCTCCGGAATGGTATCCGACTGAGGTCCGAAGGGAACTCGGGCCCCGTCACCAGTCCCCGTGGGGACTTTTCCCCCGTATGACCGGCGGCCGGAGAGTCATCCTGGGGCGTCACCCCGGTGATCTCCGGGATCTCCCCCCGGCCTGGGAAATTCTTTTTGGACACCACCTCGTCATCACCCTTGGGTGAGACGGAATGAGCAGGTGGCGGAGACATGCTAGCCATCTCCTTCGAGTCCAGCGAATCCTCTGTCGAGGATCGCCGGGAGCCATCGCGTGCCGGACTGCAGTGACAAAGTTTACAATATGTCAATATTACAAACCAGGAAGGCCAGACGTTTGCGGATTCTGGTACTTACGAAGCGGCCCGAGGCTTGGTCCGGCGAGGTCGCTCCGGACTGCTGTCGACATCCCACGCGGAGTTATCCGCGAGGGAGCCTTTAACCCTCTTAGATGCTTTCGCTTCTGGACTCATGGGGGCCGCTCTCTTCCTCTTCCCCACCTCAGGTGCGGAGTCGTCTTCTTCCTCCTCTTCGTCGTTGTCGGTGGATGAAGAAGAAGTTTCCTCTTCGGACGTCACGTCCGGAGCGCCTTTTTGGCAAGGGCCCTTCTTGGCCCTGGCCGTCTTCTCTGGCACCTCATAAGGTGCGGGAAAAAGCATTTTCGTCAGTAATGGGAATTCTTGGTCTTCGGGCAGCGGAGCCGGACAGTTAATCCCCCCTGCTACCTCGATCCAGGCCTGAAAACATGGACGGGAAAGCTTAGGCTTTACCTCAACATATGCCATTGAAAGGTATGCCTTGAAAACATGAAACAACTTACCGAATTGGCTTGGCGCTTTAAGCTAAGCCCGTGATCCTCGGTCATAGGCGGCGGCGTCTCGCCGGGCTTGAAAAGCACGCTCCAGATGTCTTCGTGCGTCGTGCCGAAGAGCTCTTCCAGCTTCTAGTGCTTGGCCGGGTCATACTCCCACAGATAGCAAGTCCGGCGTTGGCACGGAAGGACCCGACGAATGAGCATGACCTGGACCACGTTGACAAGCTTGATTTTCCTATCTATCATGTTCTGGACGCACGTTAGGAGCCCGGTCAGCTTGTCCGAAGGACCCAGGTTAGGCCCCTCTCTTGCCAGGAGGTGAGCCGCATCGGGATTCCGGATCAGAATTCAAGGGCCGCCACCTAGTTGGCGTCGCGCGGCTCGGTGATGTAGAACCACCCTGACTGCCACCCCTTCACCGTCTCTGCGAATGAGCCTTTGGGCCAGGTGACGTTGGGCATCTTGCCCACCATAGCGCCTCCGCACTCTGCTTGTTGACCGCTCACTACTTTCGGCCTCACATTGAAGGTCTTCAGCCACAGGCCGAAGTGAGGTGGGATGCCGAGAAAGGCCTCACAAATGACGATAAATGCCAAAATGTTGAGGATGAAGTTGGGGGCTAGGTCATGGAAATCCAGCCCATAGTAAAACATCAGTCCACGGACAAAAGGATGGAGAGGGAATCCCAGTCCGCGGACAAAATGTGTGAGAAACACAACCCTCTCATGGGGCTCTGGAGTAGGGACAATCTGCCCCTTGGCCGAGAGTCGGTGAACGATCTCCTTGGCTAGGTATCCAGCCTCCCAGAGCTCCTTGATGTCCTTCTTCTTAACGGAGGAGGCCATCCACTTGCCTCCAGCTCCGGATCCGGACATGTTTGGAGTGCTTTCTTGGACGAAGAAAAGCTAAGGCTTGGGCGCTAGAGCTCAAGGACGGAAGGGCTGAGGGAAAGAAAGGGCGTGGGTGAGAAAAGGGAATCCTTACTCCCTTTATAGAGGCCGCGAATATCAAACGCCTCCCCACTCGCCTTAAACTCGCCTATTCCCAAGGGCCGTGCGAATGGCACAGTTAGGTTACCCACGCCCGCATTGATGAGGGTTCCGCAATAAGGGGACACGATCTCTGCTTCGACAGGACGTGCCAATTACAACCGTGTCTCGAAACGTGGGATGGCAGATGAAAACGGTTCGAAATTATGACCGGACAGACGTGATGTCGTGTTGTGAAAAAACTGTCAACAGATTAGACTCATGCAAATATTATATTCTCTCTCGGTTGTGTGTGGAATATGTTACAGGTCCGGATATAATCATCGCATCCGAAGGCTATCGTGGAGTTCGGAAAAAAGGGGAACCCGCCTTGCAATGGCGGAGACAATCTGCGCGCTGGACTCCTCGTCATTGAAGCCAGGTTCAGGGGCTACTGAGGGTGTCCTGGACTAAGGGGTCCTCGGGCGTCCGGCCTGTTATTCATTGGGCCGGACTGATGGGCTGTGAAGGTATGAAGGCCGAAGACTATACCCATGTCCAGATTGGACTCTCCTTGGCGTGGAAGGCAAGCTAGGCAACCAACTATGAAGATTCCTTCTTATGTAACCAACCCCATGTAACCCTAGATCTCTCCGGTGTCTATATAAACCTCCGGATAGGCAGATACTCATTACCATAGTCATACAGGCTAGACTTCTAGGGTTTAGCCATTGCGATCTCGTGGTAGATCAACTCTTGTAACACTCATATTCATCAAGATCAATCAAGCAGGAAGTAGGGTATTACCTCCATAGAGAGTGCCCGAACCTGGGTAAACATCGTGTCCCCCGTCTCTTGTCACCATCGATCCTAGACGCACAGTTCGGGACCCCCTACCCGAGATCCGCCGGTTTTGACACCGACAAGAGTGTTACAAGACTAAGGGACGTACAAATTCCTCAGTCCCCTGTCAACACGGAAGTACAAATGGGATCTGAAGAACCTCGTGCAACTCCTTCTGTACATGAAGAGATTTCAGCCACTAGTGCTGAAGAAAATGTAAATGAAGAATTGAAGACCAGGCTGCCGTTGAAGAAGAAGCTGAAATTCCTCAGCCTGTGGAACCTGAGATTGCGATTCCTGAGGTAATAATGCAATTGACTGATACTCCTCAGCCCAAGCCAAAGGATCCATTCTCGAAGAAGGAGAAATTCAAGGCTGATGACTTCTTCGGCGTGCACGTGTTCTTCACTGATTATAATCCTTATGACTCTGCTCGTCTTAGAAGGAAGCGCTTCTGGACTGCCAGCCATGCCAATTTCTATTCTTCTCTGCTCTTCAACAAGAATAAAGTCTTCGACCACGAGCATATTCCTCACGTGGACATGGAATCACTGCCTTGCTTCACCCCTGTCCTCAGTGTGCTTCATGATGCAGGCCTCCTCAACTTTTGTTGATTGGAATGAAGAACTTATTCTTCAGTTCTACGCAATGCTACACATCATAGGAGATGCTGACGATGTGAATACCTGGGTTCTGGACTGGATGACCGAAAACACTCATTTCAAAGGACCGACCTCTGAATTACTTCATGCCCTACCAATTAGTCCTCCCCTTGAAGTAGCTCATTGCCTGTACCAAGAGCTTGAGCTCACTGCTCACTATATGCAAGTGCTAATGAAGCCTCTGAAGCCTAGTCAAGCCCCAAGGACCAAATTCCTCGTAAGGGAATTGCTCTATGTGCCAAGAACTGTCTATCGCATTATGACGAAGACAATGAGTCCGATCAAAGGCCACGACTTGTCTCATGAGGAAATTGTTGGCATCATGAAGAATCTGCTATTCAACATCATGCATGGCATTCCTGTCAACTATCACAATATCTTCATGAGGACTCTGGCAAATGTTGCACTCTCTCCATTTGAGTTGAAGCCTTATGCTCCTTGGATTATGAGATTCCTCGGAACAAGGTCTTCACTCAACTACAAGGCTGATTTTCAGAATCACCTCAGCTACTTGCCCCCAATCGAAGTCCTCAAGCGAACATATTCCTCAGCTGATGAGAAGGGAAAGGCACCAGCCATTATTGATGAAGGCATTCATCCATTGGATGGTCAGTTTCGCAAAGCTGCATCCTATTCCACCAATGATGACTCTGCCACTCATGATTCTGCTACTAATGCATCCAAGCCAAATCCTCAAGCCACAGCTCCAAGAGTGATGACTGACCGTGAGCTTCTTCTTAGTCTTCACCAGAAGGTGGATCGAAACCATAAATGGGTTAAGTGTCAGTTTGCTTCTATTCTTCACAACATGACTGCTACCCATAATGCAGTGAAGAAAAACCATTACTACCTCCATGAAGTCTTCAGTCGCACCTGGGCTATTCTGTCACATGTATATGGTGAAGAAGATCTGAAGCAAATGGGTCTCAAGGAAGATTTTGACTGGTCTGCTCCTCCACCGAAGAAATTCAAGAAGGTCAAGGTTCCTTCTTTGGAGGCCAGCTCATATTCTTCATCACGCGAAACCGATGAGCATGAAGACTTGGACGAAACTACGGCAGGTCCTACTTCAACAACCGACCCCAACAACGCTGGCGCTCCTCCATCAACTTGATATTCTTCAGGGGCGTTAGTCCTCATTTTTCGATCCTTTTGGTCATTCTATGACAAAGGGGGAGAAATTTGAGTTAGTCTTCAAGCGGGTCTATCTTATATGGGCGTTTTTTTCTTAAGTTACATCTCTCGTTCTTTTGAAGACTTTGCTGGATCGAGTTGTAAACTTAAACTCTATGGTGGCCTGATACTTTTGCTGTGTTTTTCTGCATGCTTATTCCTCGTTAATATTAATGCACGCATGCTGAATTACTTCAATCACCATATTTCATCATGCATTTCAAATTCTTCATAGTATATGTCAAATGCGTGTAAGAATTACAAGATATAGGGGGAGATCTCCATGATTCTACTCTTCAAGTGTGCATTGCTTCAAAAGCAAATTCCTCACTATGCACATCTTCAGGGGGAGTTCTTTTATATCTTGAAATCAAATTCCTCAATACCAGTATTTACACTCATAGGATTTATCCCCGTTGAAAACTTAACCTATATTGTCATCAATCACCAAAAAGGGGGAGATTGTAAGTGCATCTAGTGGCCCTTAGTGATTTTGGTGTATTGAAGAGTTATAGGTTAAGGGACTAATGTGTTTATGAGTGTAGATAGGTCAATAAGTCTATGAGGAGTTTGATATTTACAAAGAAAGTCGACCCCTAAAAATGAAGCTCTTCGACTGAAAACTTTGGATTTCTGAAGACTTTCTGAAGACTTTGAAAGTGATGAAATTGGTGTGACCTGAAGACTTGGTATTCATACGAGGAACATGAAGCGTGAAGACTTTTGTTTTCGTTGTTTCATTTTCTCTTTCTTGAGTCATAGGAAACACCGTACTGTTAAAGGGGGTCCAGGAAATACTAAGGAAAAATTTCCAAGTGATGCTCAACTCAAAATCCTACACCTACCAATCCTTTCGAGTGAAGCCATTGGTAATCTCATACAGTTCAGTCAATTTCTTCAGTGACAGAGACGAAGTTCTTCTGGTCTCTGAGGAATTTGTTCTGACTGAGGAGTTAGGAATTCGCCAGTGCGGATTGCCTACACAACGAGGAACATGATAGCCCTGAGGAATTTGATACTCAAATTTCCGACCGTTGCTATGCCTTGTGCCAGCTGTCCCAAAATATCTACCCAGCTAGCGGTCATATCATTGAAGGGCATTTATGTCTTATCATGGTGGGCTGCTCCCAGGCTATAAATAGCTGCCCCCTACAACCACTAGCTGGTTGGCTGCTCCGATAGAAACTGACACTTGTCATTTGAGAGCATCCCATCCTCCGAGGACTTTGAGCGAAAATCATCAAGTGAGGAAAACCCAAACCCAAACACCTACAAACCCAAAGTGATTGAGCATCACTGAAGAGATTGATCTTGCTTAGATCCGACCCTTGTTACCTTTGAAGACTGTGCTTCTTCCAGACGGTTAGGCGTCATGGTCTAGAGCATCCAAGAGGAATTGTGGATCCCCGAGTGACCGAGTTTGTGAAGGTTTGGAAGTCACCTGAAGACTTACCACGAGTGATTGGGCGAGGTCTGTGTGACCTGAGCTCAAGGAGAATACGGTGAGGACTGTGTGTCCTAAGGTTTAAATACCTAGCCGCTCCAACCAGATGTACAACTGAGACAACAGTTGGAACTGGTCTACCAAATCATTGTCTTCACCAAGCTTACTGGTTCTATTTCTTCAACTCTTTCATTTCCTCATTATCGTGTTGTGTGCTTGTTCATATCTGTTTGAAGATTTTGACCGAAGACTTTCTCAATTTCCTTAGTTCAATTTCTTCAGTCTGTTTGTCTTCATCCTGAGTTATCCTGTGTTTACGCTTTCTGTACTCTGTGCCTGTCTTCATTTCATCATGATGACCATGCTTGTGTTCTGTTATGTTTACTTCTAAGTACTTATTCCGCTACAAGTAGTTCTTCGCTAAGGAATTTCCTCACCCGCAAATTCCTCAGTGAAGAATTCATAAAAATCGCCTATTCACCCCCTCTAGTCGATATAACGCACTTTCAATTGGTATCAGAGAATGGTACTCCCTTGTTCTATGTGATTTTGGTTTAACCGCCTGGAGTTTTAGTTATGTCGACCACAGGAATGAAGACCGTGTCATGCCCCATCTTTGACGGTCACGAGTATCCCAAGTGGAAGGCCATGATGAAGAAGCGTCTCATGGCGATGAACAGTGAGCTTTGAACCATCACTGAGATTGGTCTTACCGATCTGTGCAAGATGGCAAAAGCTGATGACATTCGCAAGTTCACCCTTCTCAACCTCACAGCAAAGGACGTCATCTGCTCCTGTCTGTCTCAAAATCAGTTCAGGAACATCATGCATCTCGATCATGAGAAGCTTATCTGGGACCGTCTCTCTGAGGTCTATGAAGGTCATCGAACCCGACATGATCGTTGGTTTGAGGACTTAAAGGAATCTCTCAAAGAGATGACATTCGAACCAGAATCATCATCTTCTACACCATGCCTTATGACAAAAGATGCAAAGGTAACTGAATGCTATCTATATGAATCCAGTGATGATGAATCTGGTGATGAATTTGGACCCAGCTATGTTAAACTTGCTTCCCTTGCCACTAAACAACAAAGAGCTTTGGAAAAAGTTCAATACATGCTAAATACGAGCGATGATATGTTGGGTGAAGAAATGGATCAGTCGAAAGCTTTGGCTGAGAGTCTTCAGAGACTTCAGACTAGGTTTGATAACCTTCAAGGTCATCATAACACTCTCTTATCTGATCATGAAAAGCTTTCTTATGAATTTCTTCAGAGAAAGCAAGATCTTGAAAAGTTAAGAGTGAGTTATGAAGATCTTCAGAAGGAGCGCGATTTATTACTTGCTCAACAAATCAGCGCTGCTCAGGAAGAATTTGTTCCTCCATGCTTGAAGTGCATTGAACGTGAATTTGCTAATTCTTCACGTGAATGTTCAAATGCTTCTAATGCTACAAATTCTTCAACTGTCTCTGCTGTCACTAATTCCTCATCTGAGGACATTGCTAGTATCACTGATGATGCAGGGCTGAAGGAATTGTACATGACAGGCATGTACAAAAGCCTCAAAGGGCATCAGACTCTCTGTGATGTGCTTAAAAAGCAGATCCTCAACAGGAACCCTAGGAAAGAGAGTATTGCCTTTGAGAGGAAACTCAATGCTGATGGTACATATTAGAAGCCTGAGTAGTACCCCAAAACCTCATGGGTTGTTGCAAAGGGACCTCTAGTAGATCCATCTATTCTATCTGGCTTTACATGTGAATCTCCTCATTCTTCTGATGAGTCATTTGACTCCAACTATAAACTGTTCAAAAATCAGAATGGTGAAGTATTTGCTAGATATGTTGGCACTAACTACAGGAATGGTTCTCCTATGAAGAAAATCTGGGTTCCCAAAAGGTGCCTTGAAAATATTCAGGTGAATGTCCTCATGACAACACTAGTGAAGAATAGGAACCCTAGATCAAATTCTTCATATGGACCCAATTCTTCATATGGATCCAAGTCCTCATACGGACCAAATTCCTCACGTGGATCAAATTCCTCAAAAGGATCAAAGTCCTCATATGATCATCATAGTGCTAACACATATGTTTCGCTGGAAAGAGCTAAGGGCTATGAATATGAGCATTACTCATCTAACCATTATGTTCATAAGTCCTCGAAGAATTTTTCTGCTTATTCATATTCTTACCCTAACTCCTCTTATGTGAAACAAAATAGACTGGCTTCTATGCCACCTTTCTCATATGGAGCTCGCAGAGTGATGAACTCTTTGCCACCCCTTCAGATGTGGGTGGTGAAGAAAAAGAACTAATCTCTTATGCAGGGTCGGGTCTCCATACGTGCGTAAATGTTTGAAGAATTTGCTGGAGACCTGAGAGTGCCTGATAGGACGCAGGCTAATCATGAAGAAATGAATTCTCATTTCTCACGTCCTCATTCTGTTTTATCTGTTCTATTGGTTGATGAAATTGATCTGATGAATTGTGATGTCATATTCTTCACTTATGAAGTATATGAGTTCGTAAGCTGCACTAATTCATCTGCAGGATGATCAACCCAAAGCCAATGAGTGGGTCCTCGATAGTGGATGTACAAATCACATGACTGGTGACAAGAATCTACTGATGGATGCTCCCTTATCTCCATCGCATCTGAAGCATATCATCTTCGCTGACAAAGGCAAAAGTCAAGTATTGGGTCTAGGTAAGGTTGCGATCTCAAAGGATTGACACGTGGACAAAGTCATGCTTGTCGAGTCCTTAGGATACAACCTCATGTCTGTCTCAATGCTTTGTGATCTTGATATGGTTGTTGTCTTTGGCAAGTATCGTTGTGTTGTGATCATGGAAGCTAACAATTCCAAAGTCTTCGAAGGCTTTAGGAGAGGAGACTTGTATATTGTTGATTTCTCTACAGGACCACAACCAGCCGTGTGCCTACTTGCAAAAGCTTATGAAGGCTGGCTATGGCATCGACGACTTGGTCATGCAGGCATGAGGAATCTGCACACGCTTGCGAAGAAGAAGCATGTCATTGGCATTGAGAATGTCAAATTCCTCAAGGATCACTTGTGCGGAGCCTATGAAGCTGGAAAGATGACCAAGGCTAAGCATCCAGCGAAGACAATCATGACTGCCACTCGACCATTTGAATTGCTTCATATGGATCTTTTTGGTCCTAATCATTATTCTGCAGTTTAGAATGATGCATCTCAATATGGCTTTGTTATTGTTGATGATTACTCTCGTTACACATGGGTACATATTGTCACTTAAAAACACGAAGTGAGGGAAGTCTTCAAACGATTTTCCTCGAGGGCTTCAACCAACTTCGGTGTGAAGATCAAGCACATCAGAAGTGACAATGGAACTGAGTTCAAGAACTCTGGTCTTGATGACTATCTTGATGAACTTGGTATTACTCATGAGTTATCTACTCCTTATACTCCTCAGCAGAATGGCGCCCGGGAGCGCAAGAACAGGACTCTTGCTGAGATGGCTCGCACTATGCTTGATGAATACAAAACGCCTCGTCATTTTTGGATTGATGCAATTGATACTGCGTGCCACATCATCAACAGAGTTTATCTTCACAAATTCTTCAAGAAGACTGCCTATGAACTCCTCACTGACAACAAACCCAATGTGAGTTATTTCAAAGTCTTCGGTGCTAAATGTTGGATTAGAGATCCTCATCACAACTCAAAATTTGCACCGAAAGCACATGAAGGTTTTATGCTTGGTTACGGAAAGGACTTGCACGCCTACAGAGTCTTCAACAACGTTCTTCACAAGGTTGTTGAAACTGTAGATGTGCGGTTCGATGAAACTAATGGCTCGCAAAGAGAGCACCTACCTTCTGTGATAGATGAACCAGCACCTGAGGAATCAATCAAGTTCAAGGCTACTGAGGATGTCATTCCGACCAAAGAATCTGCTGAAGAATTCATTCCAGAACGTGAAGAACGTCGAGCTGAGGCACCTGAAGAAAATGGTGCTGAAGAAAATGCTGATCAAATTCCTCGACGACAACCCGCTCATCCTCGTGTTGCAAACGAAGTGCAGATTGAGAAGATCATCGATGACATTGAAGCACCGGGTCCTCTCACACACTAAAGAGCTTCATTTGTCTAACTTTTGTGGGCACTTTGCTTTTGTCTCTATCACAGAGCCCACTAAGGTAGATGAAGCATTTATGGAGCCTGAGTGGATTCAAGCTATGCAAGAAGAATTACATCAATTCGAGCTCAACAACGTCTGGGAACTGGTCAAACGTCCAGATCCTCGCAAGCACAATATCATTGGCACAAAGTGGATCTACCGCAAGAAGCAAGCTGAAAATGGCCTTGTGGTGAGGAATAAGGAACGGCTTGTAGCTCAAGGCTACACACAGGTTGAAGGAATCGATTTCGATGAAACTTTTGCACCTGTTGCTAGACTTGAGGCTATTCGCATATTACTTGCTTATGCTAACCATCATGATATCACTCTATATCAAATGGATGTGAAAAGTGCATTCCTCATTGGTAAGCTTGAGGAAGAAGTATATGTTGCTCAACCCCCAGGTTTTGAAGATCCAAAGCATCCTGACAAAGTCTTCAGACTCAATAAGGCCCTCTATGGACTCAAGCAGGCCCCTCGGGCGTGGTATGATACTCTGAAGGAATTCCTCATGAAGAAAGGCTTCAAACCCGGTTCACTCGACCCTACTATTTTCACTAAATCTTCTGATGGTGAATTGTTTGTGTGCCAAATTTATGTTGATGATATTATCTTTGGTTGTACTGACCAACGTTACAGTGATGAATTTGCCTATATGATGAGTGAAGAATATCAAATGTCTATGATGGGAGAATTGAAATTCTTCTTAGGTCTTCAAATTCGTCAACAACGCAATGACATATTCATATCTCAGGAGAAATACCTCAAGGATGTACTGAGGAAATTTGGCATGCAAGATTGCAAAGGCGTCAAAATTCCTATGCCCACAAATGGCCATCTATGCACTAATGAAAATGGTATTGACTTCGATCAAAAGGTATACCGCTCCATGATTGGTTCTTTATTGTACTTATGTGCATCTAGGCCAGATATAATGCTTAGTGTTTGCATGTGTGCCCGATTTCAAGCTACACCGAAGGAATCACACCATAAGGCTGTGAAGCATATTCTTCGATATCTAGCTCACACACCAACACTTGGATTATGGTACCCCAAGGGCTCGGCTTTTAATCTCATTGGATATTCAGACTATGACTATGCTGGTGATCGTGTGGACCGCAAGTCAACATCTGGCACATGTCATTTCCTCGGACGATCTTTGGTCTGTTGGTCCTCGAAGAAATAGAACTGCGTATCACTGTCTACTGCTGAAGCTGAGTACATTGCTGCTGGTTCTTGCTGTGCTCAATTGATGTGGATGAAGCAAACTCTCAAGGACTATGGCGTCAACGTGAAGAATGTGCCTCTTGTGACAATGAGAGTGCCATCAAGATTGCTCACCATCCAGTTTAGCACTCAAAGACAAAGCACATTCAGATTCGTCATCATTTTCTTCGTGATCATGTGTTGAAGGGTGACATTTCTATTGAGCATGTGAATACTGAAGAACAGCTAGCCGATATCTTCACAAAGCCCTTGGATGAGAAGAGATTTAGCAAGTTGCGGTGTGAGCTAAATATCTTAGAATCTTCGAATGTTCTTTGAAAAGGACACTCATCCTAACACTTATGCAAAATTGATGACTTAGATGTGCAACACATGAAGAAATGTTTTTCTTCAATCAATGAAGAATAACTCTCTAAGTGTGAAGAAATTAACGAAGAATTTTATTCTCAGAGCCCTACGACAATTGTACGCGGTGTCTGAAATCATCATTCTTATATGGTGGGTCACGCCACCACCAAAGTTGAAAATCTTCAATTTGAGTTTTTCCTCAGTTTTTGAAATTCCTCAGTTGTTCATTTTCTTCAACTTTGCATTGTCTTCACCTTTTCCATCGTTTTTCTTCATTGGCTATATATATATATATATATATATATATATATATATATATATATATATATATATATATATATATATATATATATATATATATATGAGTTTATGTCCTCTACAGCATTCACTTATTGCTAATTCTTCAAGCTGCTTTTTCTGCTAAGTGAATGTGATCGGACCCTTCCCCCTCTATGCTTAACTCAACCCATTCTATTCACAAATTCTTCATGTGCGTTCTATTTGAAACTCGTTCAAAATCTTCACTGTGTCCTTGTCAGCTGAAGAATTCGCGAACGCAACAATAAAACTTATCTTATCCAAATTTTTCGGTTTTGCCGCTCAAACCGTTTCGCATCCCACGATAACACTTATCTATTCACCCACGATCTCACACGATCTCCACTTCTCAGTACGTGGGTGACACATGTCAAGCGAATGAGAAGGGTCAGGGGCACGTTCGTCCAAATTCTTCGGGCGAACAGTTTTTCACCGTGGCTATAAATACCCCTCCCCGTCTTCACTTCTGCTTTTACTCCGCTCGACCTCACTCCAGCTCGAGCTTCTCAAACCCTAGCGCCGCTGCTCCTTCATCGTCGCCGGTGAGGAAGAGCTTCACTTCCTCGACCTCATCGCCGTCGTACTCGCGCCGACTGCGGATTTCTTCACTCCGCCGCCGCCGTAGCTGTCTTCCTCAGCCAAGTTAAGGCGTGGAAGATTTGAACTGACGAACTTCACATCTACACTTCCCAGTTCGTCGTGTTCTTCGTCCAGGGTAATTAAAAGTTACTTTTACTGCCCTCTTTGATTCAAAAGTTTTCTACAAAATCTTCAAAGGCGTTTCTCTTCAAATCCTCACACAACAAAACACCTCACATGTCATCTGTTCTTGATTCATTTCTCTAAGCTGTATTTTTCTTCAAGATTCCTCAATTGTGTGGATTTCTGATCTGTACAACTCTGGAACCTAAGACAAAGAACGCTTAGTGAAATTCTTCAAGACTCATCTGGTCAAATTCCTCAAACTTGTTCTTTTTACAAAACCTTCTAAGAATGCATATGACCTCTCCAAATTCCTCACAAATATACTCTGTTCACAGGTACTCATGTCCGCTGCTGAATCACTAGGTTCTCATCAACTTAACTCATTTGTAGCATTCCTCAAAGAAAAGTTGCATACATCTTCAGAGAATTCCATTGTTCAAATTCCTCATCTGAAGAAAATGGCTGATGGAAAGAAGCCACAAAAGGGAGGAAAGAGGCCTGAGGTTAATACTACTTTTGAGATCCCTGATGACATATATAAGGATTACTGCACTCCTCATGAGGCCAAGTTTGGAAAAGAGGACAAAAATCAGCGCAAGGTGCGCATCTAGAGGATAGAGAGGAGATGGGCAAGAGAGTGGAGTGGGTACAGGTATGTAACTCCCAAGTACATGAAGAAATTCGCACTCAATCCTCCATGCCCAAGACCTCCATTGGCACCTGGCCAAGAAGCATATCCCACCAGCCTCAAGCGCGGTGAGGATTATCCTGATGGATGGGCCAAGCGCCATGCCAAGTTGGTCAGACAAGCAAGAGAAGCAGTGAGGAAATTCAACGAAGACTCTGCTGCTGCTGCCATTGCTGTGGCCTCTGCTAGCAAGCCGAAGAAGGCCATGCCAAAGAAGCCTGCGCATAAGCCAAGTGCTTCATCTTCAATGCCCTCACGGCCAAGTTCCTCAGCAATGCCCTCACGGCCAAAATCTTCAAAGCCCTCACGGCCAACTCCTCATGCTGCTCACGCTCCTCCAAAGTCCTCAGCTCCTCCGCCAAAGTCCTCAGCTGCTCTGACCAAATCCTCTGCACCTGTGCATCTCGCCATGTGCCAAAGGACGACAGGCATCTCTATTGCCTCAGGAGCTTCTGCTAGTTCCTCGACTGCACCAAATTCTTCAACTGGACCCTCTCTGCTGAAGACAAAGGCCACTACTGGATGAGTCTTCGCCCAAGTCCTCATAAGAAGCAGGTCGCCTTCCAAGTGCCGTCTGATGATGATGAACTTGCCGAAATCATCAGAGACAGGCAGCTCAGGGCCGCAAGAGCCAAGGGCACAAATGTGCCTCTTCTTTTGGATCCCAAGTTGATCCTCGATTACATTGATCTCTGGCACACGGACCCCAACACTCCTATGCCTGATTTCAAGATGACTCCTGGCCAAAGTCATATGCTGACTGCCTTCATCCAAGAAGAAAAATGGAAATTTGAAAAGGCCAGGCAGATCAAGAAAGCGCAGTACAAGAAGGAGCACTTCCTAAAGAAAAACGTTGTCTCAATGACAACTGAAGAACTTGTCAACATTCAGTCTGAGATCAAAAACCTCAGTGATGAATTTGGCGTATACAGAGCTGACTTGCTTGGAGCCAAAGTCAGGTTTGTGAAGTTGACTGAGAAGTTCACGTCAAATGTTGCAGCTCCAACGCAACAAGAAAATCCTCAAGCCGAAGCATCTGCTCAACCGACTGAAGAGCATGCCAGCACCGCTAATGAAAATCAGGCTGCTAAAGAAAATGTGAGTTCCAGGGCTGATGACTGCATTCCAGCCGCTGAAGAAGTTGCCAGGGCATCCACTAGTGGTGCGCCTGAAGAAAATGAAGAAGTTGATACGTCCATTTTGCATCATGCTTTTATATCGATATTTATTGCATTATGGGCCGTTATTACACATTATGTCACAATACTTATGCCTATTCTCTCTTATTTTACAAGGTTTACATAAGGAGGGAGAATGCCGGCAGCTAGAATTCTGGGCTGGAAAAGGAGCAAATATTAGAGACCTATTCTGCACAACTCCAAAAATCCGAAAACTCCACAAAAGTTGTTTTTGGAAATAATAAAAAATACTGAGCGGAAGAAATACCAGAGGGGGCCCACACCCTGGCCATGAGGGTGGGGGCGCGCCCTACCCCCTGGGCGCGCCCCCTGCTTCGTGGGCCCCCTGTTGGTCCTCCGGTGCCCATCTTCTGCTATATGAAGTCTTTCGTCCGAAGAAAAATAATAAGCAAGCTTTCGGGACGAGACTCCGCCGCCACGAGGCGGAACCTTGGCGGAACCAATCTAGGGCTCTGGCGGAGCTGTTCTGCCGGGGACACTTCCCTCCGGGAGGGGGAAATCATCGCCATCGTCATCACCAACGCTCCTCTCATTGGGAGGGGGCCAATCTCCATCAACATCTTCACCATCACCATCTCCTCTCAAACCCTAGTTCATCTCTTGTATCCAATTCTTGTCTCTAAGCCCAGGATAGGTACCTGTAGGTTGCTAGTAGTGTTGATTACTCCTTGTAGTTGATGCTAGTTGGTTTATTTGGTGGAAGATCATATGTTCAGATCCTTTATGCATATTAATACTCCTCTGATTATGAACATGAATATGCTTTGTGAGTAGTTACGTTTGTTCCTGAGGACATGGGAGAAGTCTTGCTATTAGTAGTCATGTGAATTTGGTATTCATTCGATATTTTGATGAGATGTATGTTGTCTCTCCTCTAGTGGTGTTATGTGAACGTCGACTACATGACACTTCACCATTATTTGGGCCTAGAGGAAGGCATTGGGAAGTAATAAGTAGATGATGGGTTGCTAGAGTGACAGAAGCTTAAACCCTAGTTTATGCGTTGCTTCGTAAGGGGCTGATTTGGATCCATATGTTTCATGCTATGGTTAGGTTTACCTTAATACTTCTTTTGTAGTTGCGGATGCTTGCAATAGGAGTTAATCATAAGTGGGATGCTTGTCCAAGTAAGGACAGCACCCAAGCACCGGTCCACCCACATATCAAATTATCAAAGTACCGAACGCGAATCATATGAACGTGATGAAAACTAGCTTGACGATAATTTCCATGTGTCATTGGGAGAGCTTTTGTCTATATAAGAGTTTGTCCAGGCTTGTCCTTTGCTACAAAAAGGATTGGGCCACCTTGCTGCACTTTATTTACTTTTGTTACTTGTTGCTCATTACAAATTATCCTATCACAAAACTATCTGTTACCTATAATTTTAGTGCTTGCAGATAATACCTTGCTGAAACCGCTTATCATTTCCTTCTGCTCCTCATTAGGTTCGACACTCTTACTTATCGAAAGGACTATGATAGATCCCCCATACTTGTGGAATTTGGTAAGGAAAAATTTATATAGTGTGCTGAAATTTACTGTCACTTGTTACTATGGAAAGTAATCCTCTGTGGGGCTTGTTCGGGGTATCTTCACCCCAACCAGTAGAGCAAAGAGTTGCTCCTGAACCTACTGAACCTACTGAAAATGAAAATGTCTACTTTGAAATTCCTTCAGGTATGGTAGAAAAACTGCTAGCTAATCCTTTTGCAGGAGATGGAACATTACATCCTGATGAGCACCTAATATATGTGGATGAAGTTTGTGGATTATTTAAGCTTGCAGGTATGCCCGATGATGTTATCAAGAAGAAGGTCTTCCATTTATCTTTGAAGGGAGGTGCATTGAGATGGTATAGGCTATGTGATGATATGGGATCATGGAACTACAAGCGATTGAAATTGGAAGTTTTATCCTATGCATCTTGTTCATCGTGATCGTAATTATATATATAATTTTTGGCCTCGCGAAGGAGAAAGCATCGCTCAAGCTTGGGGAGGCTTAAGTCTATGTTATATTCATGCCCCAATCATGAGCTCTCAAGAGAAATGATTATTCAAAAAATTTATGCTCGGCTTTCTGACAACAATCGCACCATGCTCGATACTTCTTGTGCTGGCTCTTTTATGATGAAGACTATTGAATTCAAATGGGATTTATTGGAAAGAATTAAACGCAACTCTGAAGATTGGGATCTCGACGAAGGTAAGGAGTCAGGTATGACACCTAAGTTTGATTGTGTTAAATCTTTTATGGATACCGATGTTTTCCGTAAATTTAGCACTAAATATGGACTTGACTTAGAGATAGTAGCTTCTTTTTGTGAATCTTTTGCTACTCATGTTGATCTCCCTAAGGAGAAGTGGTTTAAATATCATCCTCCCATAGAAGTAAAAGTATCTGCACCTATTAAAGTTGAAGAAAAGACTATCACTTATAATGATCCTATTGTTCCTACTGCCTATGTTGAGAAACCACCTTTCCCTGTTAGAATAAAGGATCATGCTAAAGCTTCAACTGTGGTTCATAAAAGCAATGTTAGAACTTATATACCTCCTGAGCAAGTTAAAGTTGAACCTAATATTGCTATTGTTAAAGATCTCTTGTCTGATAATATTGATGGGCATGTTATTCATTTCTGTAATGAAACTGCTAGAATTTCCAAACCTTGTGCTAAGGATAAACATAGACCTGTGGTAGGCATGCTTGTTATTTCTGTTAAAATAGGAGATCATTGTTATCATGGCTTATGTGATATGGGTGCTTGTGCTAGTGCAATACCTATTGACTTATACAAAGAAATTATGCATGATATTGCACCTACTGAGTTAGAAGATATTGACGTTACAATTAAGCTTGCCAATAGAGATACTATATCACCAATTGGAATTGTTAGAGATGTTGAAGTCTTGTATGGGAAAACTAAATATCCTGCTGATTTTCTCGTTCTTGGTTCCCCACAAGATAGCTTTTGTCCCATTATATTTGCTAGACCCTTCTTGAACACTGTTAATGCTAAGATAGATTGCGAAAAGGATGTTGTTACTATTGGTTTAGGTGATATGTCTGATGAGTTTAATTTTTCTAGATTTCGTAGACAACACCGTGAAGAGGAATTGCCTAGTAAAGATGAAATTATTGGTCTTGCTTCTATTGCCGTACCTCCTAGTGATCCTTTAGAACAATATTTGCTAGACCATGAAAATGATATGTTTATGAATGAAAGAAGGGAAATAGATGAAGTGTTCTTTAAACAAGGACCTATTCTGAAACACAACTTGCCTATTGAAATCCTAGGGGATCCTCCTCCACCCAAGGGTGATCCCGTGTTTGAGCTTAAACCATTACCTGATACTCTTAAATATGCTTATCTTGATGAAAAGAAGATATATCCTGTTATTATTAGTGCTAACCTTTCAGAGAAGGAGGAAGAAAAAATATTGAAAACTCTGAAGAAGCACCGTGTTGCTATTGGATATACTCTTGATGATCTTAAGGGCATTAGTCCCACTCTATGCCAACACAAAATAAATTTGGAGAAAGATGCCAAACCAGTTATTGATCATCAACGACGGCTGAATCCTAAAATGAAAGAAGTGGTAAGAAAGGAAATACTAAAGCTCCTTGAGGCAGGTATAATTTATCCCGTTGCTGATAGTCAGTGGGTAAGTTCTGTCCATTGTGTCCCTAAGAAGGTAGGTATTACTGTCGTTCCTAATGATAAAGATGAATTGATTCCACAAAGAATTATTACAGGTTATAGGATGGTAATTGATTTCCGAAAATTAAATAAAGCTACTAAAAAATATCATTACCCCTTACCTTTTATTGATAAAATGCTAGAAAGATTATCCAAACATACACATTTTTGCTTTCTAGATGGTTATTCTGGTTTCTCTCAAATACCTGTGTCAGCCGATGATCAAGCTAAGACCACATTTACCTGCCCTTTCGGTACTTTTGCTTATAGACGTATGCCTTTTGGTTTATGTAATGCACCTGCTACCTTTGAAAGATGCATGATGGCTATATTCTCTGATTTTTGTGAAAAGATTTGCGAGGTTTTCATGGACGATTTCTACGTTTATGGATCCTCTTTTGATGATTGCTTGAGCAACCTTGATCGAGTTTTGCAGAGATGTGAAGAAACTAATCTTGTCTTGAATTGGGAGAAGTGCCACTTTATGGTTAATGAAGGCATTGTTTTGGGGCATAAAATTTCTGAAAGAGGTATTGAAGTTGATAAAGCCAAGGTTGATGCTATTGAAAAGATGCCATATCCCAAGGACATCAAAGGTATAAGAAGTTTCCTTGGTCATGCCGGTTTTTACAGGAGGTTCATTAAGGACTTCTCAAAAATTTCTCAGCCTCTGACTAATCTATTACAAAAAGATATACCATTTGTCTTTGATGATGATTGTGTAGAACCATTTGAAATACTTAAGAAAGCATTGATTTCTGCACCTATTGTTCAGCCACCTGATTGGAATTTACCCTTTGAAATCATGTGTGATGCTAGTGATTATGCTGTAGGTGCTGTTCTAGGGCAAAGAGTTGATAAGAAATTAAATGTTATTCAATATGCTAGTAAAACTCTAGACAATGCCCAGAGAAATTATGCTACTACTGAAAAAGAATTCTTAGCAGTTGTATTTGATTATGATAAGTTCAGACCTTATATTGTTGATTCTAAAGTAACTATTCACACTGATCATGCTGCTATTAAATACCTTATGGAAAAGAAAGATGCTAAACCTAGACTTATTAGATGGGTTCTCTTGCTACACGAATTTGATTTGCATTATTGATAGAAAGGGAGCTGAGAACCCCGTTGCAGACAACTTGTCTAGGTTAGAGAATGTTCTTGATGACCCACTACCTATTGATGATAGCTTTCCTGATGAACAATTAAATGTCATAAATGCTTCTCGCACTGCTCCATGGTATGCTGATTATGCTAATTACATTGTTGCTAAATTTATACCACCTAGTTTCACATACCAGCAAAAGAAAAAGTTTTTCTATGATTTGAGACATTACTTCTGGGATGACCCACATATTTATAAAGAAGGAGTAGATGGTGTTATTAGACGTTGTGTACCTGAGCATGAACAGGAACATATCCTACGCAAGTGTCACTCCGAGGCTTATGGAGGACACCACGCTGGAGATAGAACTGCACATAATGTATTGCAATCCGGTTTTTATTGGCCTACTCTCTTCAAGGATGCCCGTAAGTTTGTCTTATCTGGTGATGAATGTCAAAGAATTGGTAATATTAGTAGACGTCAAGAAATGCCTATGAATTATCCACTTGTTATTGAACCATTTGATATTTGGGGCTTTGATTATATGGGACCGTTTCCTGCCTCTAATGGGTATACTCATATTTTAGTTGCTGTTGATTACGTTATAAGTGGGTAGAAGCTATTCCAACTAGTAGTGCTGATCATAACACCTCTATTAAGATGCTTAAAGAAGTTATTTTTCCGAGGTTTGGAGACCCTAGATATTTAATGACTGATCGTGGTTCACATTTTATTCATGGGGCCTTTCGTAAAATGCTTGCTAAGTATGATGTTAATCATAGAATTGCATCTCCATATCACCCACAGTCTAGTGGTCAAGTAGAATTGAGTAATAGAGAACTCAAATTAATTTTGCAAAAGACTGTTAATAGATCTAGGAAGAATTTGGTCCAAGAAACTTGATGATGCATTATGGGCCTATAGAACTGCATATAAAAATCCTATGGGTATGTCTCCGTATAAAATGGTTTATGGAAAAGCATGTCCCTTGCCTCTCGAACTAGAACATAAGGCATATTGGGCTATTAAAGAGCTCAATTATGACTTTAAACTTGCCGGTGAGAAGAGGTTATTTGACATTAGCTCACTTGATGAATGGAGAACCCAAGCCTATGAGAATGCCAAATTGTTTAAATAAAAAGTTAAAAGATGGCATGACAAAAGAATACAAAAGTGTGAGTTTAATGTAGGTGATTACGTATTGCTATACAACTCTCGTTTAAGATTTTTTGCAGGAAAACTTCTCTCTAAATGGGAAGGTCCTTACATTATCGAGGAGGTCTATCGTTCCGGTGCCATAAAAATCAACAACTTCAAAGGCACAAATCTGAAGGTGGTGAACGGTCAAAGAATCAAACACTATATCTCAGGTAACCCTATAAATGTTGAAACCAATGTTATTGAAACCGTAACCCCGGAGGAATACATAAGGGACACTTTCCAGAACGTTTCAGACTCCGAAAAGGAATAGGTATGTGGTACGGTAAGCAAACCGACTCCAAAATAGTTCTAATGGCAAATTTTCTCCGTTTTGGAATGTTTAGAAAAATAGAAAAATAAGAAGCAGTCCGGGAAGGACACGAGGCCTCCACGAGGGTGGAGGGCGCGCCCCCTACCTCGTGGGCACCTCGTGCGCTCTCCGGACTCCGTTTTCTTGCACGATACGTATTTTGGTCGGTAAAATTCATTATATAATCTCCCGAAGGTTTTGATGTCTCCAAGCGCCCCCAAGGACAAGTTCTTCGAGAAGGTCATTGAGGGAGTCCTGGATTAGGGGGTCCTCGGACAGCCGGACTATATCCTTTGGCCGGACTGTTGGACTATAAAGATACAAGATTGAAGACTTCGTCCCGTGTCCGGGTGGGACTCTCCTTTGCGTGGAAGGCAAGCTTGGCAGTTCGGATATGTAGATCTCCTCCCTTGTAACCGACTCTGTGTAACCCTAGGCCCCTCCAGTGTCTATATAAACCGGAGGGTTTAGTCCGTAGGACAAGAACAATCATAATCATAGGCTAGCTTCTAGGGTTTAGCCTCTACGATCTCGTGGTAGATCAACTCTTGTAATACTCATATCATCAAGATCAATCAAGCAGGAAGTAGGGTATTACCTCCATCGAGAGGGCCCGAACCTGGGTAAACATTGTGTCCCCCGCCTCCTGTTACCATCCGCCTTAGACGGACAGTTCGGGACCCCCTACCCGAGATCCGCCGGTTTTGACACCGACATTGGTGCTTTCATTGAGAGTTCCACTGTGCCGTCACCATAAGTCTTGATGGCTCCTTCGATCATCGACAATGATGCAATCCAGGGTGAGGTTTTCTCCCCGGACAGATCTTCGTATTCGGCGGCTTCGTACTACGGGCCAACTCGCTTGGCCATCTGGAGCCGATCGAGAGTTACGCCCCTGGCCGTGAGGTCAGGTTTGGAAATTTAAACTATACGGCCGATATCCGCGGAGACACGATCTTTGACGGATTCAAGCCTATGTCAGGTGCACCGCACGGTCACGTCGAGCATGGCCTAACTCTGCCGTCAGACTGTGTTCAGGAGATCACACCCGTGGCTACTCCGGCCCTAAATCCGAAGCAGAGTGCGCCGTCCGAGGACGGGTGGATGGACCCCGCCTCGGAGGCTGCACACTCAGTGGCTATAGAGCCGAATACTGACTTCACCTCCCATGAGACCTGTGTCGGCGGACTCTTGGATTCGTCCCCGGCCACGGGCTCCGATCATGGAGTTTTCCTCCGCGGACATCTTTCAGCACTCGCCCCTAGCGACGTGCTAAATTCATTAAAGTCTCTCTCCTTGTCTAGAGACCCTTGGCCGAACTATGTCCGGCTCGAGTGGGAAGCGGACGACGAAGAAATTCGTTCCCCACCCACCACCCACTTAATAGCCACTGTCGACGACTTAACCGACATGCTCGATTTCGGCTCCGATGACATCGACAGTATGGACGACAATGCAGGAGACGAACAGGAACTACCGCCCACAGGGCGCTGGACTGCCACCTCATCATATGATATATACATAGTGGACATCCCCAAAGAAGGCGATGGCGACAAGGCAACGGAGGATAATCCCTCCGAAGAGCAACCCAAACACCGGCGTCAGCAGCGCCGTTCTAAGCCCCGCCATAGCAAAAGCAGCGATACCGGCACAAGAAACAATAACACTGCAGATAGCGCCGAAGACAAAGACAATCCCCTCCAGCCAGACCTCGCGCGGGAGGATGGGCAAGCTAGCCCTAAGGAACAGGTAGCAGATGGAGAATCAGAGGATGACAATTACATGCCTCTCTCCGAAGACGAGGTGAGCCTCGGCGATGAACAATTTATCATGCCTGAGGATCCCATCGAACAGGAGCGCTTCTAGCGCCGGCTTATAGCCACAGCAAATAGCCTGAAGAAAAAGCAACAGCAGCTTCAAGCTGACCAAGATCTGCTAGCGGATAGATGGACTGAGGTCCTAGCGGCCGAGGAATACGAACTCGAGCGCCCAACCAAAAATTACCCAAAGCGCAGGTTGCTACCCCAACTCGAGGAGAAAGCATTAAAGCCTACGCTTCCAGCATATGATGCGGCTGACCGGCCACCCCGTGGCCGAGACAAAGCGGCGTATCAGGCCGAAGTCCATCCCGCACCCCGCCGCCAGTCAAACAAAAATACTAAGGCCTGGGTAACACGAAGGACCTGTGAGACGTATTGGAAAACAAAGCAGGACATGCAAGATCGATCTACGGATCACGGGGGCGCGCCCCAACGCGTGACGACAACCGTCACGCCGGATATACTAAAAGCAAATCCGGCCAGGCCGAACACAGCAGACAAGACTCGTATGAACTGCGTCGTGATATAGCCCGGCACAGAGGCGCCGCACACCCCCTATGCTTCACTGATGAAGTAATGGATCATGAATTCCTAGAAGGGTTTAAACCCGTAAACATTGAATCATATGATGGTACTACAGACCCCGCGGTATGGATAGAGGATTTCTTCCTCCACATTCACATGGCCCGCGGGGATGATCTACACGCCATCAAGTATCTCCCGCTAAAACTCAAAGGGCCGGCTCGGCATTGGCTGAACAGCCTGCCGGCAAACTCCATTGGAAGTTGGGAGAACCTGGCAGACGCATTCCTGGATAACTTCCAGGGCACTTATGTGCGACCACCGGATGCTGACGATTTAAGTCACATAACACAACAGCCCGGAGAGTCAGCCAGGAAATTCTGGACTCGGTTCCTAACTAAAAAGAACCAAATTGTCGACTGTCCAGATACCGAAGCCCTAGCAGCCTTTAAACATAACATTCGTGACGAGTGGCTTGCCCGACACCTCGGCCAAGAGAAGCCAAGACCCATGGCAGCCCTCACGACACTCATGACCCGTTTTTGCACGGGCGAGGATGGTGGGTTGGCCCGTAGCAACAACACATCAAGCAACCCTGGCAAATCAGAAGCCAGAGATAACAATGGCAAACCCCGACGCAACAAACACAAGCGTCGCAAAAATGATGATAACGCCGAAGACACGACAGTCAATGCCGGATTCAGTGGCTCTAAGTCCGGTCAGCGGAAAAAGCCATTCGAAAATAATAATTCGGGCCCGTCCAGTCTGGACCGCATACTTGACCGTCCATGCCAAATTCATGGCACCCCAGGAACACCAGCCAATCATACCAACAGAGAATGCTGGGTCTTCAAACAAGCCGGCAGGTCAGGTGCCGAAAACAAGGAGAAGGGGTCCCAAAGCGATGATGGCGAAGAGGAGCCCAGATGACCGAACATAGGAGGGCAAAAGAAATTTCCCCCGCAAATCAAAACGGTGAACGTGATAAACGCTACCCATATCCCCAGCCGGGAACGGATGAGCACCCTCAGGGACATCGACTTAACGGAACCAGTCGTCCCACAATATAAACTCAAGCCGATCACCTTCAACCGCATGGATCATCCGGTTAACACCAATCAGGGCAATCCAGCCGCACTAGTCCTAGACCCAATAATCGACGGGTTCCACCTCACACGAGTCCTTATGGACGGAGGTAGCAGTCTAAACCTGCTTTACCCGGACACGGTGCGCAAGTTGGGCATTGATCATTCGGTGATCAAACCCACTAAAACCACCTTTAGAGGTATTATACCAGGCGTGGATGCCATTTGTACAGGCTCCATCACCCTTGAGGTAGTCTTCGGATCACCAGACAATTATCGTACCAAAGAATTGATCTTCGAAATCGTCCCTTTCCGCAGTGATTATCAGGCACTGCTCGGACGAACTGCGTTCGCTCGATTCAACGTGGTCCCACATTACGCCTACCGTAAGCTCAAGATGCCCGGTCCACGTGGCGTCATCACGGTTAACGGCAATGCCGAAATTTCCTTCGGCACCAACGAGTACACCGCTGCCTTAACAGCAAAAGCAATGAGCAGCACCCTGCAGCCGAACCTCGAGTCGACGGCCAGGCTCCTGGACACCGTCAAAGGACTCTGAACTACTTCGCGGCAGGATAGCCTGGCTCGTCCAGAGCTCAATTAAACACTCCGGCGAAGGCCAGGACAGGCCGCACACAGCGGCTCAACCGCTCTCCAGCACACAAACATTTCTTACATTTCCTTTGCAGGTTCACCTTTGCGCCGACCAGGATGGGTGATATGGAGGCAGCTCGAATGCGCAAGGGAATCCTTTTATATTCCCCGCGATGACCATCCGACTATACTCTGGATCCGAGCGCAGCTTCTTCCTCCCTGGTCTCAGTAGGTTCCACAGTCATATTTCCTTTTTATCACATTACTTGTACTCATACGCATCGACATACTATTCAAATACAACATGTGGATTCATATGACGCTTATCTGCTGTTATTTCTTATTAAAATTCTTTCATTAAGTGGCATCCGTACAGCGTGATATGCCTTCAAATATGCCAGGGGCTTCGTTTCCCCATAATACGGCAATAAAGTCCGAACACCTTCACGGAAGTTCGGCACCCCGAACCTATAGCATTATATGCATCAGCTCCGAATCATGTCTTGGGTCAATAGTTGGGTTTTCCCGGCTCCCATGTTTTGGTACCTTACGTTCCGCTATATCGGCTAAGGTAGCACTGGGAGAACTACTGCGATTGTGTCCCGGTTCTTCCGGACGAGCACCTCAGTAGAGAAAGCTAAAAACTGACTGTCATGATACAGCGAGAGCTGGTCAGCTGTTCGACAGGTTGTAAAATCTTTAAGGATATCTCCCGCATAATGCCATAACCAATGCAGCGTGCGATGGATCGGTTTTTCTTCCGATCAGGTGCTTATAGAGCCCCTCGTGCGGTCTTCCGAACACCAGGGGCTGCGCCTACCTTCCTTAAGCTCCTATGGCTAAGTGAGAGTGATAAAGCCCTATAGTCCGATTGCCTGGTTCGTTGTGCTGAACACCTCCTTCGAAGGACCCAAAACTGGGATAAAGAGTGATCAGGTTTATCCCGAACACCCCCGTACTTCTTACGTGGGGGCAGAAGCCGACGACTGGCCAATTCTCAGGATCAATATATAAAACGGCCGCGTAGGAGGATAAGCTTTTATATAATAGGCAATAAATAATATAAATGACCTTGTTCAAACATTACAAAGGACAACATGATTCGCATTCAAGGAAATATAATGTCCTTGGTGCATAGCTCCGCCGCAAGGTAGGATCCTTTCAGGACACTTTCATAATACAATTCGGGCTTGCGGTGCTCCTTCCCCTCTGGCGGTCCCTCGGTCATCAGCTTTTCAGCATCCATATTTCCCAGTGCACCTTTGCGTAGGCGAAGGCCATTCGCGCACCCTCTATGCAGACCGACCGCTTGATGACGTCAAGTCGAAGGCAAGCACTTGCAAGCCGCTTCATGAGCCTGAAGTAGCTGTTTGGAATCGGCTTGGCGGGCCATAGCCGGATAATCAAATCCTTCATGGCTAGTTCCGCCGCCTTATGCAGTTCGATCAGCTATTTCAGTTGATCGGCAAATGGCACTGGATAATTCGGTGCCAGATACTGCGACCAGAAGAGCTTATCTGCAGTGTTCCTTTCTTCGGCTCGGTAGAATCGGGCGGCATCCAATATACTGCGGGGCAGCTCCGCAAATACCCTTGGAGAAATCCGAATTCAATATTAGAAACATAATTTTCTCCTCAAATACTTGCTTTACATGGAAAAAGCCTTGCCCGCCGCGATCTTCCTCGCCTCTTGGATCCCCTGCAGGGCGCTTTGGGTTCCCCCCTGGGCATCGCTCGTGGCCTGATGAGCCTTGGTGAGTTCGGATTCTTTCTCCGTTAAACTCCGCTCCAAGGTCTCACATTTCTTCACGGCCTCTTGAAGCTCCTGCTCAGCTTCAATAACCCTAGCCTCGTGCTTCTCATGAAGATCCTGCTCTATAGCTTCCTTTTTCTCGGCTTCGGCCACAGCTTTCTTCAGAGCCTCGACTTCGGTCATCATCCCTAGCGCAAATCATGAAACATATTTTATCCTATTGAAAATTCATTCACAGTAGACGCGAACAAGACTTGCGCATACCTTGTTTATCTCCCAACTGCATTTTCAACTGGCCAAGTTCTTCTTCGGCCCGCTCCAGACTTTGATTCAGTCCGGAGACCTCCGCAGTATGAGAGGCAGCAGCCGCTGCAGATGCCTGCTTATAAAAGAGAGATAGATGTCATCAAATGAGTCTTCCTGCGAACATAAATTTGATCCGCTATCCGGTTCCTTTTTTTTCACCGAACAGTGTATCAGGGGCTACTATCCATACCATGACATTCTTCGAAACCTCATAAAACATACCTCAAAGCCTCTTATAAGGCTGATGCAGGCTTCATTCAGTCCACTCTCAGCAGACTGAATCTTCTCAATCACCGCACCCATAAGGGCATGGTGTTCGTCGACGATGGAGGCGCTCTTCAGTGCCGCCAACAAAGCATCTGGCACCTCTGGTTGGACAGAGATTGCCGGTGGAACAGGCACGCCCCCACCATCCGAGGGAGGCCGCCTGCTTGATTCTGGAGCAGTATTGGTCTCCGGAATTGCGTCCGGCTGGGAGCCGAATTCAAGATGGCTCCCGCCGATGACTCCCATGGGAATCGTTTCCCCCATATCTCGGGCCCCTGAAGTTTGACCTCCAGGCGCCGCTTTCACTACCTCTTCCTCCCCTCCTTGGCCAGGGTCCTTCTGGGACGAAGCCTCGGTGTTATCCACATGTTTCAGGGAAGGGGCCTTCGGGGGCGTCCCGCTCTCCATAGCATCCGAGCTCAGCAAATCCTCTGATGAGGATTGTTTGGTGCGGGACCTCGCCGGACTACAAAAAATATGGCTCAGGTCAAAATATTACGCCATGATGAGACTGGACGCATAAATGTGTTCGGATTTTATACTCATGAGTTCACCAGGGGCTGGGCCCTGGGATCCCACGCCGGGCTGTTATCGGCACTGACAGTGGACTCTTCCAGAAGAAGAGCTTTTCCCCTTTTAGGCGACTCGGCCTCCAAGTGCATGGAGGCCGCCCTCTTCTTTCCTCCCCCCGCTGGGGATTCGTCTTCCTCCTCCTCGTCGTCCTCTTCGGAGGCAGAACGGGCATTGGAACCTTCGGATATTGTGTCTGAAGTGCCGCGGTGACGAACGCCACCCCGGGTCTTTTTGGCCTCCTTCTCGGCCTTCTTCTTCGGCGCCTTATGTGGCGCCGGGGCCAGCATCTTCGATAGAAGTGGGTTGGCCGGTCCTTCAGGCAGCGGGGCCGGACAGTGGATCCACTAAGCCTTCTTTGTCCAGCCCTAGGGGAGTTGAGGAAAACACACTAAGCATTTCCTTTGAGTTATGCGGATAAAACGTAAAATAACTTACCGAGCTTGCAGGGCGGGAGAGTTGGTACCCTCGGTCCTCGGCCGAGTCCGTCCATGATTTGCCGGACTTGAATAGCACCTTCCAGATGTCTTTGTGCGAGGAGCCAAAAAGCTCTCGCAGCGTCTGATGCTTGGGCGGATCGAATTCCCACAAATTGCAAGTCCGGTGTTGACAAGGCAAGATTCGGCGAACTAACATCACCTGGACTACATTGACGAGTTCGATGTTCTTGTCTTCCATATCCTTAACGCGCGTCTGAAGCACCGACAGTTCATCGGACGAAGACCAGTTCATGCCCTTTTTAGGCAGGACGTAAGTCGCGGAGGGTCTCCGGATCGGAACTCAGGAGCAGCGGCCCATCCCGTGTCGCGCGGCTCAGTGATGTAAAACCACGGCTGCTGCCACTCTTTGACGGAATCATTAAAAGTACCTGTCAGCCATGTGACGTTGGGCATCCTGCTCACCATAGGGCCCCTGCACTCGGCGTGCTCGCTGCCCACCACCTTGGGCTTCACATTAAAGATCTTCAACCATAAGCCGAAGTGTGGCGAGATGTGGAGAAAAGCCTCACACACGACGATGAATGTCGAGATGTTGAGGAAGGAATTGGGGGATAGATCATGAAAATCGATCCCGTAATAATACATGATGCCGCGAACGTACGGGTGGAGGGGAAACCCTAGCCCGCGGACAAAATGAGGAAGGAATACAACCCACTCGTGGGGTTCTGGAGTAGGGACGATCTGTCCTGCCATCGGGAGACGGTGGCTGATTTTCATGGCCAGGTACCCGGCCTCCCGGAGCTTTTTGATATCCTTCTCCCGGACGGTAGAGGCCATCCACTTGCCTCCCGCTCCGGATCCGGACATTTTTGGAAGGCCTTTGTGGGCGGAGAAGATGAATGCTCGGCCGTTGGAGCTTGAGCGAAGGGGAATGGATGAGGAAGAAGAAAGCGTGGGTGCGAAAGGGAGTTCATATCCCCTTATAAAGGCAGTAGCGCCTCCCCACTTGCCTGGTAAAACTCGCTTATCCCCCAAGCGCTGTAATTAATGGCACGATTGGGTTACCCACACCCGTACTGATGAGAATCCCGTGATAAGGGGACACGATCTCTGCTTCAACAAGACGTGCCAGGAAAACCGCCTCGCAATATGCGCAGTAGCTGGTTGAGAAAAATGGTTCGAATAATGACCGGGCCGTGGCGTGATGTCACGTTATGAAAAGTTGTCAGCAGATTAGATTTGTGGAAATATTATGCTCTCTATGGTGGTATGTGGAATTTCTTTTGCAGAGCCAGACACTATCCTTGTGTTCAAAATCTTCTATGGAGTATTCGGAGGAAGAACCCGCCTTGCAATGCCGAAGACTATCTGTGCGCCGGACTCATCATCATTGAAGCCTGGTTCAGGGGCTACTGAGGGAGCCCTGGATTAGGGGGTCCTCGGACAGCCGGACTATATCCTTTGGCCGGACTGTTGGATTATGAAGATACAAGATTGAAGACTTCGTCCCATGTCTAGGTGGGACTCTACTTTGCGTGGAAGGCAAGCTTGGCAGTTTGGATATGTAGATCTCCTCCCTTGTAACCGACTCTGTGTAACCCTAGCCCCCTCCGGTGTCTATATAAATCGGAGGGTTTAGTCCGTAGGACTAGAACAATCATAATCATAGGCTAGCTTCTAGGGTTTAGCCTCTACGATCTCGTGGTAGATCAACTCTTGTAATACTCATATCATCAAGATCAATCAAGCAGGAAGTAGGGTATTACCTCCATCGAGAGGGCCCGAACCTGGGTAAACATTGTGTCCCCCGCCTCCTGTTACCATCCGCCTTAGACGCACAGTTCGGGACCCCCTACCCGAGATCCGCCGGTTTTGACACAGATAGTCATCAATCCCTACCTCGCGGAGGTGCTGCAACACCCTCAAACCATTGAGATGCGTGATGGGTTGCTGCACATCCGCGATGTTGAGGGACCTCGGAGGACCGGAAGCGTGGAGACAAGGCTCAAAGCAATGGAGCAACAAATTTTCAAGTGCCAGGAGATGGTGGAGGGTGGACATGACTCCAATCACAAAATGATCACGGAGTTCACCAACAAGCACAGGCTGGATGCCAAGGACATTGGGGAGGCCATCTTCAAGCTCCACGAGAAAATCGAGCACCTCCAAGCCCAAATCTATGACCTACAAAACAAAAACTATGAGTATGAATATAGATTCAAGAGGATGAGTTTGGGTGCAGATTTAAGGATCCCGAAGACTCGATCATCCTTCTATGATGGTGAGCCTATGCCTTGGAAGATGGATGAGAAGCCTACATCATCAACAATCCCTTCACCAGCAAAGGAGACATAATCACATGGGTATGGGCACTCCCCTTGGCAACTGCCAAGCTTGGGGGAGGTGCCCCGGTATCGTATCACCAACACACTCCTATCTTTACCGTTTTTCTTAGTTTGATCCTTTTAGTAATATCTTGATCTAGTAGAATAAAGTTTTTGGTATGATCTAGTTTTGATTTTTGCTTTATGATCCCTCTATGTAATCGAGTCCGTGAGCTATATAATAAAGATTAGTGTTGAGTCAAGGGCTTGATTATCTTGCTATGATCTTGAGTGAATAAAAGAAAAGAGAAAGAATAAAAAGAAATAAAAAGAGATCATATTGATCTTATGGATAGTAATGACTTCACATAGAAAGAGTATGATGATTAAAAGTTGTTGAGAGTTGACAAGCATAGCTTTGGTCATCGTTGCAATTAATAGGAAGTAATAAAGAAAGAGAGGTTTCACATATAAATATATTATCTTGGCCATCTTTTATGATTGTGAGCACTCATTAAAATAGGACATGCTAAAGAGTTGATGTTGGACAAGGAAGACAACGTAATGGGTTATGTTTTCTTATATCTGAAATAAAGTATATTGTCATGGATCATCCAACATGTTGAGCTTGCCTTCCCCCCTCATGCTAGCCAAATTCTTTGAACCAAGTAGAGATACTACTTGTGCTTCCAAATAACCTTAAACCCCGTTTTGCCATGAGAGTCCACCATATCTACCTATGGATTGAGTAAGATCCTTCAAGTAAGTTGTCATCGGTGCAAGCAATAAAAATTGCTCTCTAAATATGTATGATTGATTAGTGTGGAGGAAATAAGCTTTATACGATCTTGTGATGTGGAAGAAATAAAAGCGACGGACAGCATAATAAAGGTCCATATCACAAGTGGCAATATAAAGTGTCGTTCTTTCGCATTAAGATTTTGTGCATCAAACCATAAAAGCACATGACAACCTCTGCTTCCCTTTGCGAAGGGCCTATCTTTTATTCTTGTCTTTTACCTTATGCAAGAGTCATGGTAATCTTCACCTTTCCTTTTTATATTTTATCCTTTGGCAAGCACATTGTGTTGGAAAGTGTTGGGGAACGTAGTAATTTCAAAAAAAATCCTACGCACATGCAAGATCATGGTGATGCATAGAAACGAAAGGGGAGAGTGTTGTCCACGTACCCTCGTAGACTGAAAGCGGAAGCGTTAGCACAACGTGGTTGATGTAGTCGTACGTCTTCACGATCCGACCGATCAAGTACAGAACGCACGGCACCTCCGAGTTCAGCACACGTTCAGCCCGATGACGTCCCTCGAACTCTGATCCAGCCGAGTGTTGAGGGAGAGTGTCGTCAGCACGACGGCGTGGTGACGATGATGATGTTCTACCGACGCAGGGCTTCGCCTAAGCACCGCTACAGTATTATCGAGGTGGACTATGGTGGAGAGGGGCACCGCACACGGCTAAAAGATCAAATCAATTGTTCTGTCTCTAGGGTGCCCCCCTGCCCCCTATATAAAGGAGCAAGGGGGGAGGTGCGGCCGGCCAGGAGGAGGTGCGCCAGGAGGAGTCCTACTCCCACCGGGAGTAGGACTCCCTCCCTTCCTTGTTGGATTAGGAGAAGGGGGGAAAGAGGAGGGAAAGAGGAAGGAAAGGGGGGGGGGTGCCGCCCCCTTCTCCTTGTCCTATTCGGACTAGAGGGGGAGGGGCGCGCGGCCCTACCCTAGCCGCCTCTCCTCTTCTCCACTAAGGCCCACTATGGCCCATTAAACCCCCGGGGGTTCCGGTAACCCCTTCGGTACTCCGGTAAAATCCCGATTTCACCCGGAACACTTCCGATATCCAAATATAGGCTTCCAATATATCAATCTTCATGTCTCGACCATTTCGAGACTCCTCGTCATGTCCGTGATCATATCCGGAAGTCCGAACAACCTTCGGTACATCAAAACTCATAAACTCATAATATAACTGTCATCGAAACTTTAAGCGTGCGGACCCTACGGGTTCGAGAACTATGTAGACATGACCGAGACACGTCTCCGATCAATAACCAATAGCGGAACCTGGATGCTCATATTGGCTCCGACATATTCTACGAAGATCTTTATCGTTCAGACCGCGTAACAACATACATTGTTCCCTTTGTCATCGGTATGTTACTTGCCCGAGATTCGATCGTCGGTATCTCAATACCTAGTTCAATCTCGTTACCGGCAAGTCTCTTTACTCGTTCCGTAATACATCATCCCGCAACTAACTCATTAGTTGCAATGCTTGCAAGGCTTAAGTGATGTGCATTACCGAGTGGGCCCAGAGATACCTCTCCGACAATCGGAGTGACAAATCCTAATCTCGAAATACGCCAACCCAACAAGTACCTTCAGAGACACCTGTAGAGCACCTTTATAATCTCCCGGTTACGTTGTGACATTTGGTAGCACACAAAGTGTTCCTCCGGTAAACGGGAATTGCATAATCTCATAGTCATAGGAACATGTATAAGTCATGAAGAAAGCAATACCAACATACTAAACTATCAACTGCTAAGCTAACGGAATGGGTCAAGTCAATCACATCATTCTCCTAATGATGTGATCCCGTTAATCAAATGACAACTCATGTCTATGGCTAGGAAACATAACCATCTTTGATCAACGAGCTAGTCAAGTAGAGGCATACTAGTGACACTCTGTTTGTCTATGTATTCACACAAGTATTACGTTTCTGGTTAATACAAGCTAGCATGAATAATAAACATTTATCATGATATAAGGAAATAAATAATAACTTTATTATTGCCTCTACGGCATATTTCCTTCAGTCTCCCACTTGCACTAGATTCTACAATCTAGATTACACAGTAATGATTCTAACTCCCATGGAGCCTTGGTGCTGATCATGTTTTGCTCGTGGAAGAGGCTTAGTCAATGGGTTTGCAACATTCAGATCCGTATGTATCTTGCAAATTTCTATGTCTCCCACCTGGACTAAATCCCGGATGGAATTGAAGCGTCTCTTGATGTGCTTGGTTCTCTTGTGAAATCTGGATTCCTTCGCCAAGGCAATTGCACCAGTATTGTCACAAAAGATTTTCATTGGACCCGATGCACTAGGTATGACACCTAGATCGGATATGAACTCCTTCATCCAGACTCCTTCATTTGCTGCTTCCGAAGCAGCCTCCGCTTCACACGTAGATCCCGCCACAACGCTTTGTTTAGAACTACACCAACTGACAGCTCCACCGTTCAATGTAAACACGTATCCGGTTTGCGATTTAGAATCGTCCGGATCAGTGTCAAAAATTGCATCAACGTAACCATTTACGACTAGGTCTTTGTCACCTCCATAAAAGAGAAACATATCCTTAGTCCTTTTCAGGTATTTTAGGATGTTCTTGACCGCTGTCCAGTGATCCCCTCCTGGATTACTTTGGTACCTCCCTGCCAAACTTATAGCAAGGCACACATCAGGTCTGGTACACAGCATTGCATACATGATAGAGCCTATGGCTGAAGCATAGGGAACATCTTTCATCTTCTCTCTATCTTCTGCAGTGGTCGGACATTGAGTCTTACTCAACTTCACACCTTGTAACACAGGCAAGAACCCTTTCTTTGCTTGACCCATTTTGAACTTCTTCAAAACTTTGTCAAGGTATGTGCTTTGTGAAAGTCCAATTAAGCGTCTTGATCTATCTCTATAGATCTTGATGCACAATATATAAGCAGCTTCACCGAGGTCCTTCATTGAAAAACTCATATTCAAGTATCCCTTTATGCTATCCAGAAATTCTATATCATTTCCAATCAACAATATGTCATCCACATATAATATCAGAAATGCTATAGAGCTCCCACTCACTTTTTTGTAAATATAGGCTTCTCCAAAAGTCTATACAAAACCAAATGCTTTGATCACACTATCAAAGCGTTTATTCCACCTCCGAGAGGCTTGCACCAGTCCATAAATGGATCGCTGGAGCTTGCACACTTTGTTAGCTCCCTTTGGATCGACAAAACCTTCCGGTTGCATCATATACAACTCTTCTTCCAGAAATCCATTCAGGAATGCAGTTTTTACATCCATTTGCCAAATTTCATAATCATAAAATGCGGCAATTGCTAACATGATTCGGACAGACTTAAGCATCGCTACGGGTGAGAAGGTCTCATCGTAGTCAATCCCTTGAACTTGTCGAAACCCTTTCGCAACAAGTCGAGCTTTATAGACAGTAACATTATCGTCAGCGTCAGTCTTCTTCTTGAAGATCCATTTATTCTCAATGGCTTGCCGATCATCGGGCAAGTCAACCAAAGTCCACACTTTGTTATACATGGATCCCATCTCAGATTTCATGGCCTCAAGCCATTTTGCGGAATCTGGGCTCACCATGGCTTCTTCATAGTTCGTACGTTCGTCATGGTCTAGTAACATAACCTCCAGAACAGGATTACCGTACCACTCTGGTGAGGATCTTACTCTGGTTGACCTACGAGGTTCAGTAACAACTTGATCTGAAGTTCCATGATCATCATCATTAACTTCCTCACTAATTGGTATAGACGTCACAGGAACTGGTTTATGTGATGAACTACTTTCCAATAAGGGAGCAGGTACGGTTACCTCATCAAGTTCTACTTTCCTCCCACTCACTTCTTTCGAGAGAAACTCTTTCTCTAGAAAGGATCTATTCTTAGCAATGAATGTCTTGCCTTCGGATCTGTGATAGAAGGTGTACCCAACAGTCTCCTCTGGGTATCCTATGAAGACACATTTCTCCGATTTGGGTTCGAGCTTATCAGGTTGAAGCTTTTCACATAAGCATCGCAGCCCCAAACTTTAAGAAACGACAACTTTGGTTTCTTGCCAAACCACAGTTCATAAGGCGTCGTCTCAACGGATTTCGATGGTTGCCTATTTAACGTGAATGCAGCCGTCTCTAAAGCATAACCCCAAAACGATAGCGGTAAATCAGTAAGAGACATCATAGATCGCACCATATCTAGTAAAGTACGATTACGACGTTTGGACACACCATTACGCTCTGGTGTTCCGGGTGGCGTGAGTTGCGAAACTATTCCGCATTGTTTCAAATGTAGACCAAACTCGTAACTCAGATATTCTCCTCCACGATCAGATCGTAGAAACTTCATTTTCTTGTTACGATGATTTTCAACTTCACTCTGAAATTCTTTGAACTTTTCAAATGTTTCAGACTTATGTTTCATTAAGTAGATATACCCATATCTGCTTAAATCATCTGTGAAGGTGAGAAAATAACGATACCCGCCGCAAGCCTCATCATTCATCGGACAACATACATCTGTATGTATGATTTCCAACAAATATGTTGCTCTCTCCATAGTTCCGGAGAACGGCGTTTTAGTCATCTTGCCCATGAGGCACGGTTCGCAAGTACCAAGTGATTCATAATCAAGTGGTTCCAAAAGTCCATCAGTATGGAGTTTCTTCATGCGCTTTACACCGATATGACCTAAACGGCAGTGCCACAAATAAGTTGCACTATCATTATCAACTCTGCATCTTTTGGCTTCAACATTATGAATATGTGTATCACTACTATCGAGATTCATCAAAAATAGACCACTCTTTAGGGGTGCATGACCATAAAAGATATTACTCATATAAATAGAACAACCATTATTCTCTGATTTAAATGAATAACCGTCTCACATCAAACAAGATCCAGATATAATGTTCATGCTTAACACTGGCACCAAATAACAATTATTTAGGTCTAATACTAATCCCGAAGGTAGATGTAGAGGTAGCGTGCCGACGGCGATCACATCGACTTTGGAACCGTTTCCCACGCGCATCGTCACCTCATCCTTGGCGAGTGTTCGCTTAATCCGTAGTCCCTGTTTTGAGTTGCAAATATTAGCAACAGAACCAGTATCAAATACCTAGGTGCTACTGCGAGCTCTGGTAAGGTACACATCAATACATGTATATCACATCTACCTTTGTTCACCTTGCCATCCGTCTTATCCACCAAATACTTGGGGCAGTTCCGCTTCCAGTGACCAGTCTGCTTGCAGTAGAAGCACTCAGTCTCAGGCTTAGGTCCAGACTTGGGTTTCTTCTCCTGAGCAGCAACTTGCTTGCTGTTCTTCTTGAAGTTCCCCTTCTTCTTCCCTTTGCCCTTTTTCTTGAAACTGGTGGTCTTATTGACCATCAACACTTGATGCTCCTTCTTGATTTCTACCTCCGCAGCTTTTAGCATTGCGAAGAGCTCGGGAATTGTCTTATCCATCCCTTGCATGTTATAGTTCATTACGAAGCTCTTGTAGCTTGGTGGCAGTGATTGAAGAATTATGTCAATGACGCTATCATCCGGAAGATTAACTCCCAGTTGAATCAAGTGATTGTTATACCCAGACATTTTGAGTATATGCTCACTGACAGAACTATTCTCCTCCATCTTACAGCTGTAGAACTTATTGGAGACTTCATATCTCTCAATCCGGGCATTTGCTTGAAATATTAACTTCAACTCCTGGAACATCTCATATGCTCCATGACGTTCAAAACGTCGTTGAAGTCCCGGTTCTAGGCCGTAAAGCATGGCACACTGAACTATCGAGTAGTCATCAGCTTTGCTCTGCCAGACGTTCATAACATCTGGTGTTGCTCCTGCAGCAGGTTTGGCACCTAGCGGTGCTTCCAGGACGTAATTCTTCTGTGCAGCAATGAGGATAATCCTCAAGTTACGGACCCAGTCCGTGTAATTGCTACCATCATCTTTCAACTTTGCTTTCTCAAGGAACGCATTAAAATTCAACGGAACAACAGCACGGGCCATCTATCTACAATCAACATAGACAAGCAAGATACTATCAGGTACTAAGTTCATGATAAATTTAAGTTCAATTAATCATATTACTTAAGAACTCCCACTTAGATAGACATCCCTCTAATCCTCTAAGTGATCACGTGATCCATATCAACTAAACCATAACCGATCATCACGTGAAATGGAGTAGCTTTCAATGGTGAACATCACTATGTTGATCATATCTACTATATGATTCACGCTCGACCTTTCGGTCTCAGTGTTCCGAGGCCATATCTGCATATGCTAGGCTCGTCAAGTTTAACCTGAGTATTCTGCGTGTGCAAAACTGGCTTGCACCCGTTGTAGATGGACGTAGAGCTTATCACACCCGATCATCACGTGGTGTCTGGGCACGACGAACTTTGGCAACGGTGCATACTCAGGGAGAACACTTTTATCTTGAAATTTAGTGAGAGATCATCTTATAATGCTACCGTCAATCAAAGCAAGATAAGATGCATAAAAGATAAACATCACATGCAATCAATATAAGTGATATGATATGGCCATCATCATCTTGTGCTTGTGATCTCCATCTCCGAAGCACCGTCATGATCACCATCGTCACCGGCGCGACACCTTGATCTCCATCGTAGCATCATTGTCGTCTCGCCAATCTTATGCTTCTACGACTATCGCTACCGCTTAGTGATAAAGTTAAGCATTACAGGGCGATTGCAGTGCATACAATAAAGCGACAACCATATGGCTCCTGCCAGTTGCCGATAACTCGGTTACAAAACATGATCATCTCATACAATAAAATATAGCATCATGCCTTGACCATATCACATCACAACATGCCCTGCAAAAACAAGTTAGACGTCCTCTACTTTGTTGTTGCAAGTTTTACGTGGCTGCTACGGGCTGAGCAAGAATCGTTCTTACCTACGCATCAAAACCACAACGATAGTTCGTCAAGTTAGTGCTGTTTTAACCTTCTCAAGGACCGGGCGTAGCCACACTCGGTTCAATTAAAAGTTGGAGAAACTGACACCCGCCAGCCACCTGTGTGCAAAGCACGTCGGTATAGAACCAGTCTCGCGTAAGCGTACGCGTAATGTCGGTCCGGGCCGCTTAATCCAACAATACCGCTGAACCAAAGTGTGACATGCTGGTAAGCAGTATGACTTGTATCACCCACAACTCACTTGTGTTCTACTCGTGCATATAACATCAACGCATAAAACCAGGCTCGGATGCCACTGTTGGGGAACGGAGTAATTTCAAAAAATTTCCTACGCACACGCAAGATCATGGTGATGCATAGCAATGAGAGGGGAGAGTGTTGTCCACGTACCCTCGTACACCGAAAGCGGAAGCGTTATCACAACGCGGTTGATGTAGTCGTACGTCTTCACGATCCGACCGATCAAGTACCGAACGCACGACACCTCTGAGTTCAGCACACGTTCAGCCCGATGACGTCCCTCGAACTCCGATCCAGCCGAGTGTTGAGGGAGAGTTTTGTCAGCACGACAGCGTGGTGACGACGATGATGTTCTACCGACGCAGGGCTTCGCCTAAGCACCGCTACAGTATTATTGAGGTGGACTATGGTGGAGGGGGGCACCGCACACGGCTAAAATATCAAATCAATTGTTGTGTCTCTAGGGTGCCCCCCTGCCCCGTATATAAAGGAGCAAGGGGGGAGGTGCGGCCGGCCAGGAGGAGGCGCGCCAGGAGGAGTCCTACTCCCACCGGGAGTAGGACTCCCTCCCTTCCTTGTTGGATTAGAAGAAGGGGGGAAAGAGGAGGGAGAGAGGAAGGAAAGGGGGGGCACCGCCCCCTTCTCCTTGTCCTATTCGGACTAGAGGGGGAGGGGCGCGCGGCCCTGCCCTAGAAGACTCTCCTCTTCTCCACTAAGGCCCACTATGGCCCATTAAACCCCCGGGGGTTCCAGTAACCCCTCCGGTACTCCGATAAAATCCCGATTTCACTCGGAACACTTCCAATATCCAAATATAGGCTTCCAATATATCAATCTTCATGTCTCGACCATTTCGAGACTCCTCGTCATGTCCGTGATCACATCTGGGACTCTGAAATACCTTCGGTACATGAAAACTCATAAACTCATAATATAACTGTCATCGAAACTTTAAGCGTGCGGACCCTACGGGTTCGAGAACTATGTAGACATCACCGAGACACGTCTCCGGTCAATAACCAATAGCGAAACTTGGATGCTCATATTGGCTCCCACATATTCTACGAAGATCTTTATCGGTTAGACCGCGTAACAACATACGTTGTTCCCTTTGTCATCGGTATGTTACTTGCCCGAGATTCGATCGTTGGTATCTCAATACCTAGTTCAATCTCGTTACCGGCAAGTCTCTTTACTCGTTCCGTAATACATCATCCCGCAACTAACTCATTAGTTGCAAATGCTTGCAAGCCTTAAGTGATGTGCATTACCGAGTGGGCCCAGAGATACCTCTCCGACAATCGGAGTGACAAATCCTAATCTCGAAATACGCCAACCCAACAAGTACCTTCAGAGACACCTGTAGAGCACCTTTATAATCACCCAGTTACGTTGTGACGTTTGGTAGCACACAAAGTGTTCTTGCGGTAAACGGGAGTTGCATAATCTCATAGGCATAGGAACATGTATAAGTCATGAAGAAAGCAATAGCAACATACTAAACGATCAAGTGCTAAGCTAACGGAATGGGTCAAGTCAATCACATCATTCTCCTAATGATGTGATCCCGTTAATCAAATGACAACTCATGTCTATGGCTAGGAAACATAACCATCTTTGATCAACGAGCTACTCAAGTAGAGGCATACTAGTGACACTCTGTTTGTCTATGTATTCACACAAGTATTACGTTTCCGGTTAATACAATTCTAGCATGAATAATAAACATTTATCATGATATAAGGAAATAAATAATAACTTTATTATTGCCTCTAGGGCATATTTCCTTCAGAAAGATCCTGATATATATATATATCCAATTGGATGTAAGTTAACATGAACTATTATTGTTGACATTACCCTTGAGATAAAAGGTTGGGAGGCGAAACTATAAGCCCCTATCTTTCTCTGTGTCCGATTAAAACTCCGTAACCATAAGTATTGCGTGAGTGTTAGCAATTGTGAAAGACTAAATGATAGTTGAGTATGTCGACTTGCTGAAAAGCTCTGACATAGACTCTTTCTGATGTTATGATAAATTGCAATTGCTTCAATGACTGAGATTATAGTTTGTTAGTTCTCAATAAAGTTTCTGATTCATACTTTGCATTGTGAATAGATTATTACTTGAGCATAAGAAATCATATGACATTATGCATATATGTTGCTGTTATGAGAATAATCATGATGCCCTCATGTCCGTATTTTATTTTATCGACACCTCTACCTCTAAACATCTGGACATATTTATCGTTATCGGCTTCCGCTTGAGGACAAGCGAGGGCTAAGCTTGGGGGAGTTGATACGTCCATTTTGCATCATGCTTTTATATCGATATTTATTGCATTATGGGCTGTTATTACACATTATGTCACAATACTTATGCCTATTCTCTCTTATTTTACAAAGTTTACATAAGGAGGGAGAATGCCGGCAGCTGGAATTCTGGGCTGGAAAAGGAGCAAATATTAGAGACCTATTCTGCACAACTCCAAAAGTCCTGAAACTCAACAAAAGTTGTTTTTGGAAATAATAAAAAATACTGAGAGGAAGAAATACCAGAGGGGGCCCACACCCTGGCCACGAGGGTTGGGGGCGCGCCCTACCCCCCTGGGCGCGCCACCTGCCTCGTGGGCCCCTGTTGGCCCTCCGGTGCCCATCTTCTGCTATATGAAGTCTTTCGTACGAAGAAAAATAATAAGCAAGCTTTCGGGACGAGATTCCGCCGCCACGAGGCGGAACCTTGGCGGAACCAATCTAGGGCTCTGGCCGAGCTGTTCTGCGGGAGACACTTCCCTCCGGGAGGGGGAAATCATCGCCATCGTCATCACCAACGCTCCTCTCATTGGGAGGGGCCAATCTCCATCAACATCTTCACCAGCACCATCTCCTCTCAAACCTTAGTTCATCTCTTGTATCCAATTCTTGTCTCTAAGCCCGGGATTGGTACCTGTAGGTTGCTAGTAGTGTTGATTACTCCTTGTAGTTGATGCTAGTTGGTTTATTTGGTGGAAGATCATATGTTCAGATCCTTTATGCATATTAATACTCCTCTGATTATGAACATGAATATGCTTTGTGAGTAGTTACGTTTGTTCCTGAGGACATGGGAGAAGACTTGCTATTAGTAGTCATGTGAATTTGGTATTCGTCCGATATTTTGATGAGATGTATGTTGTCTCTCCTCTAGTGGTGTTATGTGAACGTCGACTACATAACACTTCACCATTATTTGGGCCTAGAGGAAGGCATTGGGAAGTAATAAGTAGATGATGGGTTGCTAGAGTGACAGAAGCTTAAACCCTAGTTTATGCGTTGCTTCGTAAGGGGCTGATTTGGATCCATATGTTTCATGCTATGGTTAGGTTTACCTTAATACTTCTTTTGTAGTTGCGGATGCTTTCAATAGGAGTTAATCATAAGTGGGGTGCTTGTCCAGGTAAGGACAGCACCCAAGCACCGGTCCACCCACATATCAAATTATCAAAGTACCGAACGCGCATCATATGAACATGATGAAAACTAGCTTGACGATAATTCCCATGTGTCGTCGGGAGCGCTTTTCTCTATATAAGAGTTTGTCCAGGCTTGTACTTTGCTACAAAAAGGATTGGGCCACCTTTCTGCATTTTATTTACTTTTGTTACTTGTTGCTCGTTACAAATTATCCTATCACAAAACTATCTGTTACCTATAATTTCAGTGCTTGCAGAGAATACCTTGCTGAAAACCGCTTATCATTTCCTTCTGCTCCTCGTTGGGTTCGACACTCTTACTTATTGAAAGGACTACGATAGATCCCCTATACTTGTGGGTCATCAGAAGTCAGGGCAACTGCATCAGTTGTGCCTGAAGAAAATCAACCAAATTCCTCTGCTCCTCCTGCGCCTACCCCAACTCCGATCCTTCCATCTGCATCAGATGTGAAGAAGACCAAGACTACTGAATGTGCAGCTATGAAGAAAAGGAAGGCATCAACTTCATCAGATTCTTCAGCCCCGAAGAAGATGAAGCCTTTGACTAGCTAATTTGACAACCCAATTGATGTTGTTCCTATCTCAACCATGCCATCAACGGACCTTGTTCCTTTCGATGAAGAATATGTGATCCCCAGTGGATCTGATGAAGATATTCCCTTTGCTGCTTCCTCAGAGCAGATGGATGAAGAAATTGAAGCAGATGCAATCCCTTCAACTCCAATTGTCTCCTCGCCCATGCCTCAATTCACTGCTGAAGAGGCCGGCGTTGAGGAATTGGATGAACACAACTCTGACGTGGACATTGGGAGTACTACTCCATTGATGAATGATGACTTTTGGGATAGTCAGCACCCCAACTCTCCTCTATTCATGCCATTGCAGCAAATCCCTCAGTCCCCAGCACATACTGTTCCATTGGGCTCTGAAGAAACTCACCCCACTCCATCTATTCATGAAGAAATTCCAGCCACTAGTGCTGATGAAACTGCTGCTGCTGAATCATTGAAGACACATACTGCCACTGAAGAGGAACCAGAAATTCCTCAGCCTGAAGAACCTGAGATTGCGATTCCCGAGGTTGTGATGCAACTGACTAACACTCCTCAACCCAAGCCAAAGGATCCATTCTCCAGGAAGCAAAAATTCAAGGCTGATGATTTCTTCGGCGAGCACGTATTCTTCACAGATTACAACCCTTATGACTCTGCTCGCATTAGGAAGAGGCATTTCTGGACTGCCAGTCAGGCAAAATTCTATTCCTCAGTGTTGTTCAACAAATACAAAGTCTTCGATCATGAGCAAATTCCTCACGTGGATATGGAATCTCTGTCGTGCTTCGTGCCAGTCCTCAGTGTTCTTCACGACGCTGGACTGTTAAATTTCTGCACTGATATATGTGATTGGAATGAAGAACTCATTCTTCAATTTTATGCAACGCTGCACATCGCCGGAGACTCTGAAGATGTGAATTCCTGGGTGCTGGACTGGATGACCGAAAACACTCCCTATAAGGCACCAGCTACTGAATTGCTTCATGCTTTGCCTCTCAGTCCTCCCCATGAAGCTGCTCGTTGCGTCTACAGTGAGCCTGAGCTTACAGATCACTATATGCAAGTGTTGATGAAGCCATTGAAGCCAGGTCAAGCCCCAAGAACAAAATTCCTCGTGAAGGAATTGCTATATGTGCCTCGGACTATTTATCACATTTTGACGAAGACATTGAGTCCCATCAAGGGCCACGACTCGAATGAAGAAGAAGTCGTTGGCATCATGAAGAATTTGCTTTTCCATATCATTCATGGCGTTCCCATCAACTTCCATGATTTCTTCATGAGGACTCTGGCAAATGTCGCAATGTCACCGTTTGAGTTGAAGCCTTATGATCCGTGGATTATGAGATTCATCAGAACAAGGTCTTCACTCAACTACAAAGCTGATACACTGAACCATTGCAGCTACTTGCCCCCGATTGAAGTCCTCAAATGGACGTTTTCCTCAGCTGATCACAAGGGCAAGGCCGCTGCTGTTATTGATGAAGGCATTCGTCCATTGGATGGTCAATTTCGCAAAGCTGCATCTTATTCCACCAATGATGACTCTGCCACTCATGACACTGCCGCCAATGCAACAAAGCAAAATCCTCAAGGCACAGCTCCCAGGGTGATGACTGATCATGAGCGTCTCCTCAGTCTTCGCCAGAAGGTTGATCGCCATCACAAATGGGTCAAGCGTCAGTTTGGTTCAATTCTTCACAACATGACTGCTACCCACAATGCAGTGAAGAAAAACCATTACTACCTCCATGAAACCTTCAACCGTACCTGGGCTGTTCTATCTCACATATATAGCGAAGAAGATCTGAAGAAAATGGGTCTCACGGAAGATTTTGACTGGTCTGCTCCTCAACAGAAGAAGTACAAGAAGGCCAAGGTTCCTTCCTTGGTGGCCAGCTCCTATTCTTCATCGTGCGACACCGACGAGCATGAAGACTTGGACAACACTGCGGCAGGCCCAACATCAACAAACGATGCCAACAACGCTGGCGCTCCTTCATTAACTTGATATTCTTCAGGGGCGTTAGTCCTCATTTTCGATCCTTTTGGTCATTCGATGACAAAGGGGGAGAAATTTGAGTTAGTCTTCAAGCGGGCCTATCTTATATGGGTGGTTTTTTTTGCTAAGTTACAACTCTCGTTCTTCTGATGATTTGCTGGATCGAGTTGTAAACTTAAACTCTATGGTGGCCTGATACTTTTGCTGTGATTTTCTGCATGTTTATTCCTCGTTAATGTTAATGTGCGCATGCTGAATTACATCAGTCACCATATTTCATCATGCATTTCAAATTCTTCATATTATATGTCAAATGCGTGTATGAATTACAAGATATAGGGGGAGATCCCCGTGATTCTACTCTTCAAGTGTGCATTGCTTCAAAAGCAAATTCCTCACTATGCACATCTTCAGGGGGAGTTCTTCTATATCTTGCAATCAAATTCCTCAATATCAGTATTTACACTTCATACCTTTATCCCCGTTGAAAACTTAACCAAAAAGGGGGAGATTGTAAGTGCATCTAGTGCCCCTTAGTGATTTTGGTGTATTGAAGACTTATAGGTTAAGGGACTAATGTGTTTATGAGTGTACACAGGTCTATAAGTCTATGAGGAGTTTGATATTTATAGAGAAAGTCGACCCCTAAAAATGAAGTTCTTCAACTGAAGACTTTGGATTTCTGAAGACTTTCTGAAGACTTTGAAAGTGAAGAAATTGGTGTGAACTTGAAGACTTGGCATTCATTCAAGGAACATGGAGCGTGAAGACTTTTGTTTTTGTAGTTTCATTTTCTCTTTCTTGAGTCATAGGAAACACCGTACTATTAAAGGGGTCGAGGAAATACTAAGGAAAATTTTCCATGTGATGCTCAACTCAAAATCCTACACCTACCAATCCCTTCGAGTGAAGCCATTGGAAATCTCATACAGTGCAGTCATATTCTTCAGTGACAGAGACGAAGTTCTTCTGGTCTCTGAGGAATTTGTTCTGACTGAGGAGTTAGGAATTCGCCGTGCGGATTGCCTACACAGTGAGGAACATGATAGCCCTGAGGAATTCGATACTCAAATTTCCGACCGTTGCTGTGCTAAGCGCCAGCTGTCCCAAAATATCTACCCACCTAATGGTCATATTATTGAAGGGCATTTATGTCTTATCATGTCGGGGTGCTCCCTAGGCTATAAATAGCTGCCCCCTACAACCACTAGCTGGTTGGCTGCTCCGAGAGAAACTGACACTTGTCATTTGAGAGCATCCCATCCTCCGAGGACTTTGAGCGAAAATCATCAAGTGAGGAAAGCCCAAACCCAAACACCTACAAACCCAAAGTGATTGAGCATCACTGAAGAGATTGATCCTGCGTGGATCCGACGCTTGTTACCTTTGAAGACTGTGCTTCTTCCAGACGGTTAGGCGTCATGGTCTAGAGCATCCAAGAGGAATTGTGGATCGCCAAGTGACCAAGTCTGTGAAGGTTTGGAAGTCACCTGAAGACTTACCACGAGTGATTGGGCGAGGTCTGTGTGACCTTAGCTCAAGGAGAATACGGTGAGGACTGTGTGTCCTCGGGTTTAAATACCCAGCTGCTCCAACCAGACGTACAACTGAGACAGCAGTTGGAACTGGTCTACCAAATCATTGCCTTCACCAAGCTTACTGGTTCTATTTCCTCAACTCTTCCATTTCCTCATAACTGTGTTGTGCACTTGTTCATATCTGTGTTTGAAGACTTTGACTGAAGACTTTCTCAATTTCCTCAGTATGTTTGTCTTCATCCTATGTTATCCTGTGTTTACGTTTTCTGTACTCTGCGCTTGTCTTCATTTCGTCATGATGACCATGCTTGTGCTTTGTTATGTTTACTTTTGAGTACTTATTCCGCTGCAAATAGTTCTTTGCTAAGGAATTTCCACACCCGCAAATTCCTCAGTGAAGAATTCATAAAAATCGCCTATTCACCCCCCGTCTAGTTGATATAACGCACTTTCAAATTTGCTGGAGGCCTGAATATGCTTGAAAGGACGCAAGCTAATCATGAAGAAATGAATTTTCATTTCTCACGTCCTCATACTGCTTTATCTGTTCTCTTGCTTGATGAAATTGATCTGATGAATTTGATATTATCCTTCATTGATGAAGTATATGAGTTCGAAAGTATCACTAATTCATCTGCAGGATGATCAACCCAAAGCCACTGAGTGGGTTCTCGATAGTGGATGTACAAATCACATGACTGGTGACAAGAATCTATTGATGGATGCTCCCTTATCTCCATCACATGTGAAGCATATCACCTACGCTGACAAAGGAAAAAAGCAAGGTATTGGGTCTAGGTAAGGTTGCGATCTCAAAGGATCGACACATGGACAAAGTCATGCTTGTCGAGTCCTTAGGATTCAACCTCATGTCAGTCTCAATGCTTTGTGATCTTGATATGGTTGTTATCTTTGGCAAGTATCTTTGTGTTGTGATCATGGAAGTTAACCATTCCAAAGTCTTCGAAGGCTTTAGGAGAGGAGATCTGCATATTGTTGATTTCTCTACAGGACCACAACCTGCGATATGTCTGCTTGCAAAAGCTTCACAAGGCTGGCTATGGCATCGACGACTCGGTCATGATAGCATGAGGAACCTGCACACGCTCGCGAAGAAGAAGCATGTCATTGGCATTGAGAATGTCAAATTCCTCAAGGATCACCTATGCGGTGCCTGTGAAGCTGGAAAGATGACCAAGGCCAAGCATCCCGCGAAGACTATCATGACTACCACTCATCCATTTGAATGGCTTCACATGGATCTCTTTGGTCCTAACCACTACTCTGCATTCACCAATGAAGCATCTCTATATGGCTTTATTATTATTGATGATTACTCTCGTTACACATGGGTGCATATCGTCACTTACAAACGTGAAGTGCAGGAAGTCTTCAAACGATTTTCCTCGAGGGCTTCAACCAACTTTGATGTGAAGATCAAGCACATCAGAAGTGACAATGGAACTGAGTTCAAGAATACTGGTCTTGATGACTATCTTGATGAGCTTGGTATTACTCATGAGTTATCTGCTCCTTATACTCCTCAGCAGAATGGCGTCGTGGAGCGCAAGAACAGGACTCTTGTTGAGATGGTTTGCACTATGCTTGATGAATACAAGATGCCTCGTCACTTATGGATTGAGGCAACTGACACTGCGTGCCACATCATCAATAGGGTATATCTTCACAAATTCTTCAAGAAGACTGCCTATGAACTCCTCACTGACAAGAAACCCAATGTGAGTTATTTCAAAGTCTTCGGTGCTAAATGCTGGATTAGAGATCCTCATCACAACTCTAAATTTGCACCGAAAGCACATGAAGGTTTTATGCTTGGTTATGGAAAGGACTCGCACACCTACAGAGTCTTCAACAACTTTCTTCACAAGGTTATTGAAACAGTAGGCGTGCGGTTCGATGAAACTAATGACTCGCAAAGAGAGCACCTACCTCCTGTGCTAGATGAACAGTCACCTGAGAAAACCATCAAGTTCAAGGCTACTGAGGATGTCATTCCTACCGAAGAATCTGCTGAAGAAGTCATTCCAGATCGTGAAGAACATCATGCTGGTGCACCTGAGGAAAATGGATCTCAAGAAAATGCTGATCAAATTCCTCATCGCCAACCCGCTCATCCTCGCATTACTAATGAAGTGTAGATTGAGAAAATCATCAGCGACATCAACGCACCAGGTCCACTCGCACGCTCAAAAGCTTCACATTTGTTTAACTTTTGTCGGCATTTTGCTTTCGTCTCTATCACAGAGCCCACTAAGGTAGATGAAGCATTTCTGGAGCCTGAGTGGATTCAAGCTATGCAAGAGGAACTACATCAATTCGAGCTCAACAATGTGTGGGAACTTGTCAAGCGACCAGACCCACGCAAGCACAATATCATCGGCACCAAATGGATCTACCACAATAAGCAAGATGAAAATGTCCTTGTGGTAAGGAATAAGGCACGACTTGTAGCTCAAGGCTACACACAGGTTGAAGGAATTGATTTCGATGAAACTTTTGCACTTGTTGCTAGACTTGAGGCTATTCGCATATTACTTGCTTATGCTAACCATCATGACATCATCTTATCTCAAATGGATGTGAAAAGTAAATTCCTCAATGGTAAGCTTGAGGAAGAAGTATATGTTGCTCAACCCCCAGGTTTTGAAGAACAAAAGCATCCTGACAAAGTCTTCAGACTCAATAAGCCTCTCTATGGCCTCAAGCAGGCCCCTCGGGCATGGTATGATACTTTGAAGGAATTCCTCACGAACAAACCCGGTTCACTTGACCCAACTCTTTTCACCAAAACTTATGATGATGAATTATTCGTGTGCCAAATATATGTTGATGATATCATCTTTGGCTGTACTAACCAATGTTACACTGACGAATTTGGTTATATGATGAATGAGGAATATGAAATGTCTATGATGGGATAACTGAAATTCTTCTTAGGTCTTCAAATTCGTCAACAACGCAATGACATATTCATATCTCAGGAGAAATACCTCAAGGACGTATTGAGGAAATTCGGCATGCAAGATTGCAAAGGCGTCAAAATCCCTATGCCCACAAATGGCCATCTGTGCACTGATGAAAATGGTATTGACTTCGATCAAAAGGTATACCGCTCCATGATTGGCTCCTAATTGTATTTATGTGCATCTAGGCCAGATTTTATGCTTAGTGTTTGCATGTGTGCCCACTTTCAAGCTACACCGAAGGAATCACACCATAAGGTTGTGAAGCATATTCTTCGATATCTAGCTCACACTCCAACACTTGGATTATGGTATCCCAAGGGCTCGGCTTTTGATCTCATTGGATATTCAGACTCTGACTATGCTGGTGATCGTGTGGACCGCATGTCAACATCTGGCACATGCCATTTCCTAGGACGATCCTTGGTTTGTTGGTCTTCGAGGAAACAGAACTGTGTATCACTTTCTACTGCTGAAGTTGAGTACATTGTTGCTGGTCCGTGCTGTGCTCAATTGCTATGGATGAAGCAAACCCTCAAGGATTACGGCATCAATGTGAAGAATGTGCCACTCTATTGTGGCAATGAGAGTGCCATCAAGATTGCTCATAACCCAGTTCAGCACTCGAAGACAAAGCACATTCAGATTCGTCATCATTTTCTTCGTGATCATGTGTTGAAGGGCGACATCTCCATCGAGCACGTGAAGACTGAAGAATAGCTAGCCGATATCTTCACAAAGCCCTTGGATGAGAAGAGATTTAGCAAGTTGCGGTGTGAGCTAAATATCTTAGAATCTTCGAATGTCCTTTGAAAGGGACACACATCCTAACACTTATGCAAAATTGATGACTTAGATGTGCAACACACGAAGTAATGTTTTTCTTCAATCAATGAAGACTAAGCCTCCAAGTGTGAAGAAATTAACGAAGAATTTGATTCTCAGAGTCCTACGACAATTGTACGCGGCGTCTGAAATCAGCATTCTTATACGGTGGGTTAAACCACCAACAAAAGTTGAAAATTTTCAATTTGAGTGTTTCTTCAATTTTGAAATTCCTCAGTTGCTCAATTTCTTCAACTTTGCAAATGTCTTCACTCTTCCCGGCGTTATTCTTCATTACCTATATATATATATATGAGTTTATGTCCTCTACAACATTCACTTATTGCTGGTTCTTCAAGTTGCCTTTTTCTGCTAAGTGAATGTGATCAGACCCTTCCCCCTCTATGCTAAACTCAACCCAGTCTGTTCACAAATTCTTCATGTGCTTTCTATTTGAAACCCATTCAAAATCTTCATTGTGTCCTTGTCAGCTGAAGAATTTGCGAACGAAATGTTAAAATATTCTAATCTAAATTTTCGGCTTTTGCCGCCTAAACCGTCTCACATCCCACGATATGATTATCTTATTCACCCACGATCACCCACGATCTCCTCCTCTCTGTACGTGGGTGACACATGTCACAAGGATGAGAAGGGTCAGGGGCACGTTCATCCATTTTCCTCGGGTGAGCGGTTTTTCACCTTGGCTATATATACCCCTCACCCTCCTCGGACTGTTTTTACTCCGCTCGACCTCACTTCCTTGCTCGAGCTCACAAAACCTAGCATCGCCGCTACTTCCATCGTCGCTGGTGAGGAAGGGCTTCGCTGCCTCGACCTCGTCGCCATCGTACTCGGGTCGGCGGCGGAAATCTTCACCTCCGCCGCTGCCGTAGCTATCTTCCTCTGCCAAGATAGGGCGTGGAAGATCTGGGCTGACGAACTTCCAGTCTCAAACTCTCAGTTCGTCGTGTTCTTCATCAAGGGTAATTAAAAGTTACTTTTACTGCCCTTGTTGATTCTTATGATTTTGACAAAATCTTCAAAAGGTGTTTATTCTTCAATCTTCACACTGTAAACACCTCACACAAGCATCTGTTCTTGATCCATTTCTCTTAAGCAATATTTTTCTTCAAGATTCCTCAATTGTGTGGATTTTCAATCTATACAACTCTGGAACCTAGGTCAAAGAACGCTTAGTGAAATTCCTCAAGACACCACTGGTCAAATTCCTCGAACTTGTTCTTTTTGCAAAAAACTTCTGAGAACGCATATGACCTCTCCAAATTCTTCGCACCTATACTCTATTCACAGGTACTCATGTCCGCTGCTGAATCACTAGGTTCTCATCAACTTAACTGATTTGCAGCGTTCTTTGAAGAAAAGTTGCATACCTCTTCAGAGAACTCAATAGTTCATAATCCTCAGCTGAAGAAAATGGCTGACGGCAAGAAACCTCAGAAGGGAGGGAAGAAATTGGAAGTCAACAATGCTTTTGAAATACCTGAAGACATCTATGCACGGTACTGCACACCTCCTCATGAAACAAAGAATGAGCGCAAAGTACGAATACAGAGAATAGAGAGGAGATGGGAGTACAGATATGTGACTCCCAAGTACATGAAGAAATTCGCAGTACACCCTCCATGCCCAAGACCTCCATTGGCACCAGGCCAAGAAGCTAATACCTCTAGCATCAGAAGAGGTGAGGAATTTCCTGCTGAATGGGCTAAGTGTCAAGCTAAACTGGCCAAAATGGCAAAAGAGGCAGTGAAGAAATTCAATGAAGATTCTGCTGTTGCCACTGCTGAGGCCTCTGCTAGCAAGCCCAAGAAGTCTATGCAAAAGAAGCCTGCTCGCAAGCCCAGTTATTCACAAATGCCCTCACGGCCTAGCTCATCAATGCCCTCACGGCCAATTCCTCAAGCTGTCCCAGTTCCTCAAGTTGCAAAACCCTCAGCTCTTCCAGCAAAGTCCTCAACACCTGTGCATCTCGCCTCGTGCCAAAGGACCAAAGGCATATCAATTTCCTCAGGAGCCTCTACAAGTTCTTCAGCTTCTCCGCATTCCTCAACAGGCCCCACTCTACTGAAGACTAAGGCCACTGCTGGACGAGGCTCTAGACCAAGTCCTCACAAGAAGCAGGTTGCATTTCATGTACCATCAAGTGATGACGAGGCTGATGATGAAGAATTAGAAGAAATCATTAGAGATAGACAGCAAAGGGCCGCTAGAGCCAAAGGAAGTGAAGTACCTCTCCTGCTGAATCCCAAGCTGATCCTTGAGTTCATTGATCTCTCGCACAAGGACCCCAACACACCTGTGCCTGACTTCAAGCTCACTCCTGGCCAAAGTCACATGCTGACCGCCTTCATTGGCGAAGAAAAATGGAAGTTTGAGAAGGCCAAGCAGCTGAAGAAAGCCCAATACAAGAAGGAGCGCTATCTGTAGAAGAATGTTGTCAATATGACAACTGACGAACTTGTTGCTATACAAACTGAGATCAAAGGACTCAGTGATGAATTCAACGTCTACTGCCCAGAATGGCTAGGGGCCAAAATCAGATTTTTGAAATTCGCTGAGAAATTCACGTCAACTTACGCTGCATCATCGCAACACGAATCTCCTCAGGGTGAACCATCTGCTCAGCCCACTGAAGAACATGCCAGCACTGTTGATGAAAATCAAACTGCTGATGAAACTGCAAGTACCAGGGCTGATGAAGCTATTCCAGCCGCTGATGATATTGCTAGGGCAACCACTAGTGTTGCGCCTGAAGAACAAGCCAGGACAGCTGAATCATCTGCCGCTGTGCCTGAAGAAACTGAACCAGTCAGGCCAACTGCACCAGTTGAGCCTGAGGAAAATGAACCAATTTCCTCTGCTCCTCCTGCACCAAGGCCAAGTCCCATTATTCCTTCTGCTTCAGACATGAAGAAAACCAAGGCTATGGAGCGAGCAGCAGTGAAGAAGAGGAAAGCATCTGCTTCATCAGATTCTTCAGCCCCGAAGAAGATGAAGACACTGACCAGCTCTCTTGAGAATCCAATTGATGCTATTCATGTCTTGAGTATGCCATCAAAGGAAATTGTTCTTTTGGTGAAGATTATGCGATCCCAAGTGGATCTGATGAAGATGTTCCTTCTGCTGCTTCTTCAGAGCAGTTGGACAAAGAAATTGAAGTGGATGATATCCCTTCAACCCCACTCGTATCATCGCCCATGCCTCAGTTCACAGCTGAAGAGGCACGCGTTGAAGAAATTAATGAAGAAGATGAAGACGTGGACATTGAGAGCACAACTCCTGTTCTCAACGATGACTATTGGGAAAGTCATCACCCCAACTCTCCAATGTTCACCCCACTGCAACAGATTTCTCAGTCCCTAGTTCACACTTAAGAAGTTCATACGGGCTCTGATGAACCTCAAGCTTCACTTCTTACCATCCCTGAAGTAATTCCAGCCCCTAGTGCTGACGTTAATGCTGCTGAAGAGATGGAGACCCATGCTGCCACTGAAGATGATGGCACTGAAATTCCTCAGCCTGCAGCTCCTGAGATTGTGATTCCTGAAGCTATGAAGGCATTGACTGATACTCCTCAGCCCAAGCCGAAGAATCCCTTCTCAAAGAAAGAGAAATTCAATGTTGCTGAGTTCTTCAATGAACACATATTCTTCACAGAATACAATCCTTATGACTCTGCTCGTCTTCGCCGCAAGCGCTTCTGTACAGCAAGTCCGATGAATTTCTACTCTTCACTGCTTTTTGATAAGGACAAGATCTTTGACCATGAGCATATTCCTCATGTGGACATGGAATCGTTGCCTTACATCAACCCCGTCCTCAGTGTTCTTCATGACGCTGGACTGCTAAATTTCTTGTAAGGGCATTTTTATCCCTTAGTTGGTTTTGGTGATTGATGAAAATACTTTTGCTGACTAATCATGTGCATCGAATATTTCAGATATATATTGACTAGGCACAAGATGATTTGGTTCCCCTCGAAGGCTATGGAAGACGGCGTTTCTCTTTGTTTCTTTTCGGTGGTATTGAGTCGTAGGGAAGCCGTACTATTAAGAGGGGGTCCGCGTTGGAAAGGTTGGGTGGATTCATCACGTACACATCTTCCTTTGCACCTCCTTTCTTCTAGCCTTTGGAGCATCCTATGTTTTCCTTGTCTATGCAAATAGTGCTCATGCTTGCTGAACTAGGGCGTGCGGTAGTACTGCTCCTTAGAGCGGTAGTACCGCAGGCCCTTGCGATAGTACTGCCCGCTGGCGCGGTAGTACCGCAAGCGCCCACGGTAGTATCGCTTCTAAGTAAGTGGTAGTACTGTGGCCGTAGTCCATATGTTGTCACCCTCTCCCTAGTGGGTGGCACCCATCACGGTAGTACCGCGCACAGGGCGCGGTAGTACCGTGGTATCTGGCTTAGTTCCGCAAGTACGTGGCAGTAAGGGGCGGATGTAATTTTTTACATCCCCGCCTCGCGCGGTAGTACCGCTCCTGGCTTACGGTACTACCGCGTCGGGTTTTGCATCGACTCCAACTCTGCGGAAGTAGACACGGATGTAATTTTTTATATCCGTGCCTTCCCATCTCTGGACAGCCCCTGCCTGGCAGTAGTACCGCAAGGGGGCGCGGTAGTACCGCGTCAGCAGTACTACCGCCCTCTGCTTTAGTGCATTTTGGGTTGTTCTGGTCTCTGCTGCGTGGGCGGTAGTACCGCGGGGCCCTGCGGTAGTACCGCGTGCCCCTGTGGTAGTACCGCGCCTCAGGTACGGTAGTACCGCGTTGCGCAGGCTGAGTTGGTGGATAACGGTTGGATTTTTTCTTCCACTATATAAGGGGTGTCTTCTTCCTCTAGTTGACTACCTCTTCCACCTCCAAGCTCCATTGTTGCTCCAAGCTCCATTTTCGCCCGATCTCTCTCCCTAGCCAATCAAACTTGTTGATTCTCTAGGGATTGGTTGGGAAGGCCCCGATCTACACTTCCACCAAGAGAAATTTGAATCCCCCCACTAATCCCTTGTGGATCTTGTTACTCCTGGGTGTTTGAGCACCCTAGACGGTTGAGGTCACCGCGGAGCCATAGTCCATTGTGGTGAAGCTTCGTGGTGTTGTTGGGAGCCTCCAATAAGTTGTGGAGATTGCCCCAACCTTGTTTGCAAAGGTTCGGTCGCCGCCTCCAAGGGCACCAATAGTGGAATCACGGCATCTCGCATTGTGTGAGGGCGTGAGGAGAATACGGTGGCCCTAGTGGCTTCTTGGGGAGCATTGTGCCTCCACACCGCTCCAATGGAGACGTACTTCCCCTCAAAGAGAAGGAACTTGGTAACACATCCTCGTCTTCACCGGCTCCACTCTTGGTTGTCTCGTGCCTTTACTTGTGCAAGCTTATTTGTGTTATATCTCTTGCTTGCATGTGTGCTTGTTGTTGTTGCATCATATAGGTTGCTCACCTAGTTGCATATCTAGACAACCTACTTTGATGCAAAGTTTAAATTGGTAAAGAAAAGCTAAAAATTGTTAGTTGCCTATTCACCCACACCCCCTCTAGTCAACTATATCGATCCTTTCAATTGGTATCAGAGCCTCGTCTCTTGATTAAGGACTTTATCGTCCGAAGAGTATGGTTGACGTCGTAGACGGTGTGGAGGAGCACTCTGGTGCGAATCCGGTCTCGTCTACGGGAGATGGGGGAAGGTCTCTCGTGAGGAATTCAATGTGGTGTTGGACACATTGAAAACCTCCATGACGACCGAGGTCGAAAGCATGTTTAATAAATTCATAGAAGGGCTTAAACCTTCCACCGCACCGTTGAAAGTGGGTGATCCCGCTAACAAGGTGACGGATCCTACCTCCGACAAGAGGGAAGCTACTAGCGAGAAAGCTCCTTCTTCTAGTGGTAAAAATGGCACCGGCATCTTTGCCCATGTGGAACCTCCACTTTTCTATGGTGGACCGCTTCCTTCCACTCATTTGAATCACTACAAAAAAATACGCTTCCGTGATGATACGTGTTTGTCACAGTAGGTCGCGTTTTCTGTCATGCATGTACATCCATGACAAATTTATGACAGAATCAAGAGAGTCATACCTGTGATGTCGTAGAAGTGTTCCATGACATTGCCAAAATTATCATCACGGAAGTGTCCACTTCCATGATGATAAATCGCGTGTCACAGAAGTGCTTTCGTCAAGGGTGACCGACACGTGGCATCCACCATAACGGAACGCCGTTAAGCTATCGGGTCGGATTTTGGATCCGATAACCCGTTAACAGCCACGACCAATGCCGATTTTCCACGTGTAAAATTCTCATTGGCTGACGGATCCACGCGTCAGCTCCGCGTTGGCACATGTGTCACTCATCCAACGGTCGAGATGGGCCTATGATATGTTGACACATGGACCGGCCCAAAAGTGGCCCACAAAGTTTAAATGGGCCGGCCCAACCGAAGGCCCATAAGATTTAGCGGACCATAATGGGCCGGCCCAGCTAAAGGCCCACACGATTTTGCAGACCATAATGGGCCGGCCCAGCTAAAGGCCCACAAGATTTTGCGGACCACAATGGGCCGGCCCAGCTAAAGGCCCACAAGATTCTGCAGACCATAATGGGCCGGCCCAGCTAAAGGCCCAACATTCTCTGTCAAATCAGCTCATCAACGGCCTGTCCTAAACTTGTCATCAACGTGGCCCATGGTCACTTCTGGCCTGTTAACAGTCCGCTAAGTAATTGGGCTGAATTACGGCCCGGTGTATTTCCGGCCTGTTAAAGGTCCGGCTTCATTTGGGCCCATTTACAGGCCATCAAAACTTTCGGCCCATAAACGACCATGAAGGATTTGGGTCATATTCGGCCATGTCTGACATTCGGCCTGTTAGAGGCCCACTATAGCTTTGGGCCACTTTCGGCCTGTTGTCATTTTCGGCATGTTAATGCCGGACGTAAACCATGGGCCATATGTGGCCCAACGTCATATCGGGCCCATTAACGGCCCATATAAAAATGACGATAATCTAGCCCGACCGAAGTTCCGGCCTGTTAAAGGCCCATGTATTAGGTCGGCGCATTTACGGCCCGTCCAAAATTTGGCCTGTCAAAGATCTGCATCGTAAATGGGCCACCATTTCGGCCTGCTAAGTCCAGTGGATTATTTGGCACAATCAGGGCCCAATCTCACTTTCGGTCTATTAAAGGCCCATGTTTTTTATGGGCTCGAGATATTTACACCTGTAAACGGCCTATTTTTACTGAGGCGCAAATTATGTTTAGGCCTGTTAAAGGCCCACTATGGGCACAGGCCTACCAGAAAAATATGAAAGCTTATGCTGATTTAGGCCCAGATATTTTTAGTGGGCTACATGCCAATTTTGGCCCGGAATCGTTTTTAGCCCAATTGGAATGGGCCCGACGAATGTTGGCATGTTGGGCTCCTACGAAGCTTTCGGCCGAATACATTACTAAGATAAACCTACACTGTACAAAAATAGCGTCGTAATTACTGCAGCCTGAGGCAGCATCATAAATGTTGTATCACAACAAAATAAATTCCAACCATACAAAAAAGGCCTGTTGGCATAAATTTTACAGTCCTTCCAGATAAAAGCACCATCAGATGTATAGAAGCACAGATCATTTGACCTGAGTGCTAATGTTTCAGGCTGTAGAATCTGATGGAACAACGAAGCGAATGTCTGATAGTCTGGTTTCAAAACCATTCATATCTTGACGACATTTCTCAACCACTATTCTTGTTTCCGAAACAACGTCCATTAGGGATTGGACTTGTGTCTGGAGCAGAGATATATCACTCTGTCTAGCAGGAAGATTTTGTTCAGTAGGCGATTTGGACGAGGTTACCTTGACAACCAACCCAGAATTACGCAGGAAGGTGCTTTTTGCACTGTTAGTGGAGAGATACTGACGCACTGCAGCAAGAGGTGACATTGTGCCTGTAGTAGCCTCGTCACCTTCAGGTGGTTGTGGCTGCTCAATCATTTGTTCCATAGCTTCCTGAAAGTTTGAACTTGTAGATTAGTGTACCAGATAAGTTACTAATGAGACAAAAACAAACAAAGTAGGTTAACTGTTTATACATAACTTATTTTGGTGAACTAATGTAATACATTAGCATGTATTGTAGTGCCAACTACATAATAAAATCACTTTCGGAACATATGTCCATGTAGCATGCCTACTGTATTGTCTATTTCCTCACATTCATTGACATCTAAGGATAAAGAGACATGGTTTAAAGTAGGATGAACATAGTATGACATCATTCATATCATGGGCAAACAGATATAAAACAAACAGGCTATTTTATCATTGTGTGCGCACGTGAACATAACAACTAGATTACAGATCAAGACCAAAAGAATATCCTTCATCTCTTTTAAACCATGTAAGGTGAAATGATACGTTAAGACAACTGTGAATAAAAGTGAACAGAGTAACTGACATTGGCTGCAAACCAAGTAGTTAAATGAACACATCACAGTACCAATCAGTTCAAGGCAGGAGGAGTAAGGACTTACAACAGCGGCTTGAACTGGTGTGCTTATGCCCTTCATCTTGCTGGTGTGGCAATCCTTGAAGATTTGCACTGCATTCGGTTCAGGTTCTTTTTGGTCCGCACGGGCTTTCCTCTATATTTGGAACAAGTCAATATAGATACGATAATATGGCACAAAAAAGAAGGAAGTAGCAGATATTTACAAGAGCCTCGCAGTGTGCAATATAGCTACGAGATCTTGTTGTCTATTGGAATTTCACTTTAGAACGGTTGGTTTTGTTCTTTAAACAGTTAGCCTAGAAGAAGATACACTTGTAAGGCACATACATAAATACAAGTTCAATATGTGGTCTGATCAAATACATATAGCCTACCTAATACTTTGGATCAGACCAGTGTTTAACGAGGGCTGTCCAGTCTTCATCTGTAATATATTCCACTGGAGATGTTTGGGCGATTTCATTGTTAGCCTTGCCTTCAAAGTGAGATTTTCTAAGGTGGTACCAATACTGTCACAGAGCAGACTGAAAAACATGAGTGCATGCTTGTTTAGTTGCATCATCTTTCGGATCCAACTTGAACCTCATGTGTTGAAAAAAGAATGTGAGTCTTATTAGGAGGAAGCTAGAAAGTATGGGACAGAGCAAGACAATATTACTAATTGCGATGAATAACATTACTTACGGATAAATGGTCAAGGAAGGTGTTAAACTGGGTATTGTCTTTCTCATTCCTGTACTGGATCCACGTTGGGAGGATACGTGCATGACACCTAACGGCAACGGCTGCCTCTGATACTAACTTGGCTGACTCTGTAGCATCACGTGGCCTTTTTAAACCTGCCTCAAAATGGATCTCCATTCTTCCTCCTTTAGATTTTGTTAATCTGTCAAGCATTATCCCTGATGTCTGTTTCCGCTTGCGCCGTGGTGCTAGTTCAACAACGAATATGGAAAGTGTTAGTGTACATCAAACTGTGAGAATACATATAAAGGAGCATGCAACTGCAACTTGACTCAGTCAGGTACCGTCTTGGTATTGATGCTCATGAGGTTCATCTGATCTTGCCAAGTCCTGTTGTGTCAGCAGTGCTTCGGAAGTAGTGTTAGGTGTGAAGGCAGCTTGGGAACTGGCCAGTTCCGGAGCAAACGAACGAGTAACTGGTTGAGATGCTGGTACAGTTGAAGCGGATGCTGCAGCTGGTGGAGCAGGTGATACTGTGTTTGTAGATTTAGCCGGTGGACTTGGACCTTCTACTGCGCTATAAGTACCAGCAGAATCTCGACAGCAGAACCTTTTCTGTTTCACCCGACGAGTAACAGCGCTCCCTACTATATTATTTCCTTGCTCTTTTTTGACTTTGCCATGTCAAGCTGTACCCACAACACAAAAGAATAAAATCACTCTTCAGAACTCATTGATGCATGATACAGACAAGCAATACTTTGATGTAAGACAACCGTATGAGGATGGAATATGTAAGAAAAACAGGACGGCATGACATATTCACAGCTACGATGTGCAAACTAAGCAGAAGGATTTTCAAGAAAATAGAAGTAATGCAAGCTAGACACCATATGAAAGATGCAACCAATATTACTCTGCCAAGTTAAAAGTGTCTTGTCATAAGTGGCAATTCGAAAAATTAGAAGCAGTACAACATAGAAATCAATGCAAGATGCAACCACTATCAAACTGCCATGTTAAAAGCGTCCAATCATGAGTGACTGATGCGGGATACACAACAGCAGTACTTTGATATAAGAACATGGTATGATAGATAGATGCAGTGTATTCTAGACACAGAAAGCCATGTCATATGCACATGTATAACGTATGAACTCAGCACGTGCAACTTAATCAAAATAGAAGAAATACAGGCTAGACAACATATGCAACATGAAACCAATTATCACACTGTCAACTTAGAGCAAGCACCTGCAATGGTGGAGTATGGGAGATGAACTCATCATGTAGACTTGGGACTTCAACTTCATTAGCAGTAGCAGTGGCAAATCTAGAGAGTCTCTGTTTGCGTCGGTCCGGAGGACCACCAACATCCCCTAACTTACTCTTTTCCTTCCTATTTTCTAATATTGCCTTATGAAGTCAAAACCACAAGAAGATGAATAAAATTAGCTTTGCATAACTGGTTGATGCATGATACAGACGAACACTACTTTGATGTAAGGCAAGCGCAGGATAGGAGGATGGAATATATACAAAAAAAGACAGCGTTTCATATTCACACGTACGATAGGAGGATGGAATATGTATGAAAAAAGAGTAAGCGGAAGGCATTTCAACAAAATTAGAAGAAATGAAAGCTAGGCACCATATGAACATGCAACTAATATCACTCTATCAGGTAAAAAAGTGTCTCATCGTAAGTGCCATTTCAAGAAATTAGAAGCAGTACAAGCTAGAAGACAATGCAAGATGCAACCTACATCACAGTCCCAAGTTAAATGTGTCTTATGGGTACGTGATCGTTGCAGGTATAAGTTGTAAGCTATGCAGATGCAATTCAACATAATCAGAAGCAATACAAACTAGACATCATACGAAAAACGCAACCACGTATAACAGTTCCAAGTAAGAGCAAGCACCTGTGATGGTGGAGTAGGGGAGATGTGCTCATCATGTACACGTATGCTCTAGAAACAGGAACACGTGTCATATTCACAGGCATTATGTGTAAAGTAAGCAGATGCAATTCAAGTTAGAAGCAATACAAGCTAGACATCATACGCAACATGCAACCACATATAATAGTGTCAAGTTAGAGCAAGCACCTGTGATGGTGGAGTAGGGGAGATGTGCTCATCATCTACACAGCTACGTTGACTGTCCAGCCTTGTGTTGTCTTGCGAATCTTGTTGGGAGGATGGTGGAGTAGAATCTGTAGAGACCCCCGGTTTGAGTTGCTCCGAAGGACCACCATCATCCACTGCCGGACTAATTTCCTTCAGTTGTAATGATTTTGCATTGTGAAGTCAAACCGATAAGAAAAGAAATAAAATTCGCTCTTCAGAACTCATTCATGCATGATACTGACGAACACTACTCGGATGAAAGGCAAACACATGATGTGACGATGGAATATGTATGAAAAATAGGATGGTGTGACATATTTACACCTATGATGTGGTAACTAAGAAGACGGCATTTCAACAAATTAGAAGCACTGCAAGCTAGACACCATATGAAAGATGCAACCAATATCACTCTGCCAAGTTCAAACTGTATGGCGTTTCAACAAATTAGAAGCAGTACATGCTAGAAATCATATGCAAGACACAACCAATATCACAGTGGCGACTTAAAGGTGCCTTATCATAAGTGACTGATGCGGGATATGCAAGAATAGTAGTCTGATGTAGAAACAGGAACACATGTCATATTCACAGGCATTATGTGTAAAGTAAGCAGATACAATTCAACAAAGTTAGAAGCAATACAAGCTAGACATCCTACGCAACATGCAACCACATATAATAGTGCCAAGTTAGAGCAAGCACCTGTGATGGTGGAGTAGGGGAGATGTGCTCATCATCTACACAGCTACGTTGACTGTCTAGCCTTGCGTTGTCTTGCGAATCTTGTTGGGAGGATGGCGGAGTAGAATCTGTAGAGAACCTCCGTTTCAGTTGCTCGGAAGGACCACCATCATCCAATGCCTTGCCAATTTCCGTCAGATTTATTGATTTTGTATTGTGAGGTCATACCGACAAGAAAAAGGAATATCATTCGCTCTTCAGAACTCATTCATGCATGATACTGACGAACACTACTCTGATGAAGGGCAAAGTCATGATACGAGGATGGAATATGTACGAAAAAATGGACGGCTTGACATATTCACACCTATGATGTGGTAACTAAGCAGAAGGCACTTCAACAAATTAGAAACACTGCCAGACACCATATGGAAGGTGCAATCAATATCACTCTGCCAAGTTAAAACTGTCTCGTCATAGGTGGCGTTCATCAAACTAGATGCAATACCTGCTAGAAATCATATTCAAGACGCAAACCAATATCACACTACCAACTTAAAGGTGTCCCATCATAAGTGACTGATGCAGGATACACAAGAAGAGTAGTTTCATGTAAGAACATGGTGTGATAGACAGATATAGTATGTACCAAAAACAGGAAAGCATGTCATATTCACATGTATCATGTGTAAGCTAAGCAGATGCAATTTACACTAATTAGGAGTAATACGAGCTAAACACCATATGCAACATGCAACCAGATATCACACTGCCAAGTTAGAGCAAGCACCTTGGATGGTGGAGTAGGGGAGCGGAGACTTGGGCCTTGTAATGCACTATCAGTACAAGGAGAATCGGTACAGATGCTCCGTTTACGTTGCTGCAGAGGACCACCATTATCACCTTCCTTACTCTTTTCCTTCCTCTTTCTCAATTTTGCCTTGTCAAGTCAAACCCACAAGAAAAAGGAATAAAATTTTCTCTTCAGAACTCATTGATGCATGATACTAACGAACACTACTTTCATGTAAGGCAGCCGCATGATAGGAGGATGGAATATGTATGAAAAACAGGACGGCATGACATATTGACATGCATGATGTATAAAGTGTAAACTAAGCACAAGGTGCTTGAACTTGTTGGAATCGATGCAAGCTAGAAACCATATGAAAGATGAAACCAATATCACTCTGCCAAATTAAAAGGGTGCCCTAACAAATGTATTTGACCAAATTAGAAGCAATACATGGCAACAGGCTAGAAATAATATGCAATATGCAACGAATAAAGGTGACTCATTGTAAGTGATTGATGCAGGATACAGAAGAGAGGTAGTTTCATGTAAGAACAAGGTTAACACATAGATGTAGTGTGTACCAAAAATAGGAAGGCATGTCATATTCACAGGTATAGTGTGTAAACTAAGCAGATGCAATTTACCCTAATTAGAAGCATTACAAGCTAGACACCGTATGCAACATGCAACCACATATCACACTACGAAGTTAGAGCAAGCACCTGTGATGGTGGTGCAGGGGAAGTGCGGTCTTCAGGTACAGCTATGTTCAATATCTTCATTTAGGCTTGTTGTTTCTTGAGAATCATGTGGAGAGGATGAAATTGCATTCTTTATAAGAGTATTGCGTCTCATATTAACCCACGCGCGTGACTGTCTCATCATAAGCGATAGACGCAGGATACACAAGAACAGTAGTTTGATGTAAGAACATGGTGTGATAGGCAGATGTAGTATGTACCAAAAATAGGAAGGCGTGTCATATTCACATGTATAATGTGTAAGCTAAGGAGATGCGATTTAACAAATTAGGAGCATTGATGAGGGATACACAAGAAAAGTAGTTTGATGTAAGAACATGGTTAATAGAAAGACGTAGTATGTACCAAAAACAGGCATTACAAGGTAGACACCATATGCAACATGCAACCACATATCACACTGCCAAGTAAGAGCAAGCACCTGCGATGGTGGTGTGGGGGAATTGCGGTGATCAACTAGAGAGCTACGTTGACTATCTTCATTTAGCCTTGCTGTTTCTTGAGAATCATGTGGGGAGGATGACACTGCACTCTTTAAACGAGTAGGGCGTCTCACAGTAACCCACTCGGGTGACTGTCTCATCATAAGTGATTGACGAGGGATACAAAAGAGCATTAGTTTGATGTACGAACATGGTTAATAGACATATGTAGTATGTATCAAAAACAGGAAGGCATGTCATTATCAAAGGTATAATGTGTAAAGTAAGCAAATGCAATTTAACCAAATTGGAAGCAGTACAAGCTAGACACCATATGCAACATGCAACCACATTTGACAGCACGAAGTTAAAGCAAGCACATGGGATGGTTGTGTGTGGCAATTGAGATCATCAACTGCAGAGCTACATTTACTGTCTCCAACTGCTGACACTGCACCCATTAGAGCGCTGAAACGCTTAGTGCTTATCTTCGAATTACACTGGATCGACTTCTGTCTTTTCTTTTCTGCGTTCATCAACACTGCGTCAGAGTCTGAAATACCCATGCACAAAAAAACAATACTGTGAGTATGGGTGAAGTGTGTGCACAATTAGTACAGTGTAAAGGTAGCCGATAGCAGGTCTGTGAGAAATAAATGACGGGAGACATATGATAGCTCTACAACATGCATGGCACACTAAATTACTACAGGATTCTATGAAAATAACAGTCGGCTGAAAGCAAATAGGTCAGTCCATTTTTTCTGCACCGTCCGATGTACAAAGAACGGGCAGATCGCCTTCATCTACCTCCAGCCAATCAGTGTTGACGATCTTCCTCGAAACGCCAGCGACCACCGGCTCAGTATTCCTCCCCTGCCTGCGCCCTCCCCTCGACCTCACCGCACCGCCCCGCCCCCCCCCCCGGCCATCCATTCAAGCCCCGCCGACCTCCAGATCGAGCGCAAGAAGCTCCTGCGCCCCACACCCCTATGATAGACACCGATGCGCCGCTTCCCCGGGGAACAGTCGGACTAGGTGCTCTGCGCGCCTAAGCGGGTGCTGCTTCTTTTAATTGCGGTTCGACTGACCCTGAATTGAAATCTAGGCGGGCTACTGACCTCTAGCAAAGGTGAAATAGTAAAAGGGAGGAAACCTTGTGCATTTAGTATCACGAAGAAGATGCAGTAAGAAGCGCTCAACTAGTTTCTTTCGTGGGATGAATATGGTGTGAGCGGAGACGTAAGATTTGCACGAATAAGGGAAGAGGAGTACCTCTTTCTCCTGGCAGTGATGTGTCCTCCTTCTGTTTTTCCGACGATCTTCTTGTTGTTCGCCGGAAACCGGAAGTTGTGGAGGACGGTGCAGCCTTGGGCGAACCCATGGCCAAGTTGTTGAGTGTGGTGCGGTGGCCGTCTGTCGGCGGCGGGGAAGCAGATCCGAGGCGGCGAACGACGGCGTAGCGGGAACAGCTCCGGTGCGGTGGATGGTTGCGACAGTGGAGCCGCAGCAGTGAGGCGCAGGACGGCGTGGTCGGAGTGGTTCTGGTACGGCGCACGTCGGCATCGGCGTCGTGGAGGCAGCTCTGCCTCGGCTTCAGCTGCAAGTCCTTGAGGGCGTTGCGGGCGTGGTTGCGTTGGACGACGCCGTCGGGGTACCGGCTCCGGCGTGATGGAGGAGGGCGGCGGTGGATTGGCCGCTATGGGGTGGTGGACGGAGGAGGCTGGGGTTTCGCGGCTGGTGGAGAGGGCGTTTTCGCGCCCACAGAGTATGAATGGAGAAACGGAGGGAGGCGGGGAACTAAGGGGGAACAATGTTTCAGTTTGAGATGCGCTTGTTTGAAATTTGGGGAAAGTTACAAACTTTGCCCCCATCTAAAATTTCGGACATATTGCGGGTTGGGGGTAGGACAGTCATGTCAGGTGTCCCAAATGTGGGCGGGATAGATTTCGGCCGAGCGCATGGGTAGGCGCCCACGGCGTATGAATGCTTCTCGGAGGCGGTTGAGACTGGCGTCTTGGTGAAGTTACAAACCTACCCCGGTTTAGACCTTTGGACATCGGGCCGATAGGCTACACGGGCCAGAGTCAGGACAGTAATTTCCTACCACCAAAACATTAGTCTCGCGCGGTTTCGGGTGACCAGAGGCCTATTTGGCGCTTCGTTCAATATTTGGGAGCATAAGCATTAACATTTTCGGTTCTCTTGAATTGAACTTTCAGGATTTGTCAAACTTCACAAATCTTTACTCTTGAAAATCCTAAAGCTACGATTATTTTGGAATGGAGGGGGTACATTTCAATATACATTGTACACGAGTATATATTAAAAAATATGCAACTTACCTCAGTTCATGCATGGTTCCAGATATAATCTCCTTGGTTGCAAAAAAAAGTTAGATATGCGTATGAATATATATAGCATGTTCAAACTCACAACAAAGATTGATGCCCCCTTTTACATCTGATTTAAAAATGCCATTATCTCGGGTTCAAATAGATGAATGCACTTCCTATGAATTCGAATCTTCGAAACCCCCTTTATGTTGAATTCGGCATGTATTCTATTTCGTAGCTAGCAATTTGGAATGTATCCATGCAAGTGACAAATGTATAAAGTGCTTCACACTAACAACATGGAGTGCCCTAATTAATGTTTATATATGAATTTCAAAAGCATCCATTGCCTGTATTTCAAACCGCTCTCCCTCTATGGATCGATAATATGAAATAAACACGTGCACATGCTAGAATTCAATAGATTATGGGTGTCTGATAGACCGATTTTCGTCCATACGCAATTTGCAAAATTCATGATCTCATCCAAAAATAATAATGTCATTTATATTTTAATTTAATGCGTAGAACCGCCTTTTACACGTAGATGCACTATGCCTCGCCCCGTTCTCACAAACGTGTTATATATCTCTCTATCTAACGCATAAGTGCACACACTTTATATGCATCGGCATTTCTCTTTCACACATGCTCACAATCTCTCTCAGGGTGTCGGGGTGTCTCACGCACATGCTCTCTCTGTTTCTCTCTCTCTCTCTTTCTGACTACTATGTACCACTCTTTTCACTAATCTCAGTTGGAAAACACTATTTCTCTCACATGCATATATACACATGCACGGTCTCTACTAGCCCTCTATACGCACATATATGTGCCTACGTGTCTCCCGCACGCACATTATCTTTAGGCCTCTCTCGCACACATTGCCCCCCCGACACACCTCTCTCTTAGTAGTTGGCAAATATGATTTCATCATATCATTCGGTAGGATACCCCTGGCTGTTAGGCTGGATGGTAATACGAGGCAAAGTTTTACCCTAGTTCAGATCAGACCCTTGTAGTTGAAGAAAGAGCCTACTCCTGGTACTGTATATTAGTGATAGGGGTGTGTACAAAGTACACATGAATACCAGGCATTGTGCGTGTGTGTATACTATCGACGAACTAGCCCCCAAGCTTGTATACCATACTTAGGGCCTAGGGTTACAAATCATATATAGTCGGCTTATCACAAGTGGGGATAGAGTCCTCCGCGACTCTGGTAGCTTCGTGTTGTACGCCGAGTCCTCCACATGGGTCTTCGTATAACACGTCTTGGTCCAACCTATATGTGGCGCAGGATGGAACCGACCCATGAGTCTTCATGTTGACCCACCACAACTAGAAATGATGTGCCCACCACACCACACACGCAATCGGCCACTAAGAAAATAAGCAAATACAATAGTACAACGGTATCTAGCTCACGATACGTCTCCATATTTTGTTGATGACACTGACGGACTTTGCATTTGATGCGTGCTCCGTATTTTGTTGACGACACTTACGGTCATTGTATTTGAAGCGAAAGCACAATATGGTCACTGGACTTCAGAATAAGCTCATCACGGTCACCACATACATTTTGTCGTGCTAACCAACATGTGGTTGGATGGTTAGAGGACAGTGGTTTCTCGAGCCCACCAAGGTTAAAGTCCCGGTGCTCGCATTTATCTTGTGTTAATTTCAGTATTTTCCGGCGATGTACGTTCAGTGGGAGGAGATGTTCCACTCGACTACGAGGCACCTATGGTGACTTCGTAAAATCTCAAGATCATATATGCTGGCCCACTCTCTCGAAGGTGCTCATAGGGGTAGGGTTCGCGTGTGTGTGCTTATAGCGGTGAGTGCTTGCACGTATATATGAGCCCTTGCGTCTGTACCGTGTTAAACAAATACATATCATGATTATGCGGTCACTGGCTCACCCGTACAACTCCATATTTTGTTGATGACACAATCAATTGACCAGTCAAACGTTCCACGCGGCGCAACTAGTGTTGCATCATCGGGGCGCGTAACCGTGGGGCCCACCTGTCAGCCCGTATATGAAAGAAAGAAATGGTAGTTTGAGTCTGTACTGTGTTAATAAAATAGGAGTACATTTTAGGGTGATCATACGGTCACTGGCTCACCATACAGCTCCGTAATTTGTTGATAACACGATCAATTGACCAGTCAAACGGTCCACATTCAGCAGCGCACATTACCATAGGGCCCACCCATCAGCGCGTATATGAAGGACAGAAATGGTAATAAATTAGTGGTCGGTGGGTATTCGAAGTCGTGAGACCTCTGGTTGGCAGTCACCGGTGGTTGGGGGGCGTTCATTGGGCAGTGGGGTGGGGATCCCCGAAGAAAAAGCTCAGGGGGGGGAGGGGCTAGAGGGATGGCCGGTGCGGCGGTGGGGAGTGGTTTCGGGGAGGGCGGGCCGGCCACGGGCGGCGGGGGCTGGCAGTTCGGCCGGTGGTGGCTGGCGGCTCAGGGGGGTGGAATTTGATGATAAACTGGAGGCCCTTGATTTCGTATCCAACGGCTGGAAAATCTAATGACCAGAGATGAAAAAGTCAGTTGACTAACGTGTAGCCTCACCCCGCACGTACACATGCACGCACGCAAGACACGCACGCATGTAGGCGTGCAACACTGACACATACACACGCACGCATGCTGGCGTGCAACACTGACACGTACACATGCACTCACGAACACACGCACGTACGCACCCATGCATGCAACACTGAAACGTACCCTTGCACGCACGCAACACTCGCACGCCTGCATGCACACAGCACACGACGCAAGACACACGCTCAACCTATACGTGCATGCACCCTTTGTTAAGGACATGGATTGTTACGGGTATTAATCAATCTTATCTGTAATAAGCGGAACATTGATGTTTGCAGCGGTCTTTATGAATCACAACGTATCGAACGGGCTATCAACATAGTAGGCTTATCTACATGAAAAAGATGACGTCACACTCAATGAACAATCATCGGTTTATGAAATGCCCACTTCTGACCGCCCTAGCCCACCAAAGGTTCCTCTGCTGTGCGCTGCCTGCGTTGGGTCACTGACATGCAGGCCATGCACCCAAAGAGCCCACATGTCAGTGGAAGAACGGCGCGGTGTCCTAGGTCAGAGTCGACGGCGCCACTCGCGGCATGCCCGGCTGAACACGCCTCCATGCCGCATTCAAACGCCTCCATGAAACCCGCCCGTGTGCAAGCCGAGAAACCCACTCTGGACACACGTCCGTTCATGACCGGGCCGGCATTAAACGCAACGCCGGCCGAGCTCCTCCCGTCCGCCGTCTATTTAATGTCCTATTTAAACGAGGCCAAACGACGGCCAAGAATCGCACACCTCCGCCGCTCCCCTATCTCCTCCACCATTTTGTCCACTCTTACAATGGCTTACGAAGAGCAGTTATTCCGCATCCAAGCCGACTGGGTAGCCCGCCGGATACGAGCTATGCAGCTCGCTGATCCACCTCCCTCCCCTCGCCCGACGGAGCCAGTTGCCGCCCCAAGCCGGCGCGCGGTTCAGCAACTCGCCGCTCCAGGCCAGCTCAATGAGGAGCGGCGCACGGGCGTCGTTGCTGCCGTCCACGCCGCCGCCTCATACCCCGTCTCCCGTTTCTGTGGCCGAGACTCCCATGCCGGCGGCCGCGCCATGCAAGCAGCGACAGAAGCCGGGTGCGCGGAGAGCGGCGAGTCGGTGGCCAGCGCCTCCGCGTCCGCCGCCATCATCGAGGAGAAGTATAACACAGGAGGCCGCCGCCGCTTGGGTCCCATGAAGGCCACCGCGGAGGCGACGCCGGCGTACACACCAGGTGTCTTGCCGGATCCTTTTGTTGCGAGGACCTTCGTCGACCCCGCATGGGCTCCACGGAAGAGGGGAATGTTAGGATGAACTCGAGCCGGTGCCAGCCATGGCGAAGTAGTGGCCAGTGATGAACTCGAATCGGTGCCGGCCGCCACCATCATCTTCGTCACCAGCCAATGATATCAGTTGGGCAGTGGGGAAGCGAGCCGTCCTTTGCGCTGAAGCATATACCTCCGGGGCTCCCGGCAGTCCGGTGATCGTGCTGCCGGACATGAGGAACACAAATCGATCGGCGGGCGACCATTTAGGCCAGGTATTATATACCTGTGCTGTCCTGAACTAGCACCACGTAGTTCATTTGAATGTAATGAAATCCGTCATGTTTGTATGAAAATCTGGTATTTTATATGATTTTAGTCGTTGTTTATATGAAATATCAGTTAGTCTGCGTGTTTGCGTGAATTTCATCCGGTTGGTTGAGTTGCTGTCATAATGTGTGCGACTACGGTTGGATGGCATAATTTGCGGGTCGCCGGTCGGTCTGCGGGCGGCTCGGGCAGCGTTGTGGGACAAAAAATACAGCTTGTGCGAGCTTGTCTCCAACGTGCGCGCTGGAGGATGCATGACAGCATGAGCACCCGAGCCATTCCTCGTTCATCGGTGGCAAAGGCACCGGTGGACAAAAGGGTCGCCAATATTTTGGCTACCCCGGGCAAGATCCAAACAGCCCCTCCCAACAGATTCAAATCCCTTGTTCGCCGTGGAATTTTGCCATGTGTTGTTTTCATGGACTAGCAAGATGCCCGTGCATTGCACGGAACATCAAGATGCATTTTTTACAAACTCCCGCATGCATGCAAGGGATAATTAATGTCCTCCTTTGCTAGTACCACGAGGCAAACACCATTAATATTGCATCGATTAGTGTTAGTGGCCTTGTATATCTGCAAATTGTAATTTTGATAGTGGCCCCTTGTATATAAAAATGGAGGGAGAAAGATGAGAGATAAGGTGAGGAGGAGTGGGGTGTGGTGGTGACTGGTGGTCGGACTGGGCGGAGGCATGGGGATGGACGGCGCATTATGTCTAGGTTTGTATCTCTCTCACACACACCCACGTAGGTGGGGGATGTGCATGAAGAGAAGAGGTGCACGCACGGCGCACATACTCCCGTCTCTTTCCCAACCACACCCGCGCGGGTACACGGTGGAGCTCATTTCTGTACGAAAAAGGCAGCCCACGTGGTAATTTGGCACGTGTACGGGTTGTCCACTTGGTGGAGGGAGGATCGTCTACCACAGGTGAACAAACAAATTGCGACTTGACGCGTTATGTTAAATTAAAAAAAGAGGAAACGCATGTGGGACCTACCTTAGAGGCGAGGCTCTATACACCGGAGTACTTTTGATGTGTCCCGTCAACTCGCAGAACGAGGAGAAGCTTGCTTAGTACGTCGTCTCCCCCGCCCACGGGCGCGGTGGCTCGCAGGATGAGGTGAAGCTTGCTTACGAGTAGTAGTACTACTACTACTACTGCTGTACGCCTTTACGCCCGCTCCCTCGCCCACGCGCGCGGTGGCTCCCAGCATGAGGAGAAAATTTTACTACTCCCTCCGTTTACTCCTCGTCCCTACTACGTACTTTGGTTAGTACTCCCTCCATTTACTTATACAAGGCCACTATAAAAAAATACATTTTGCATCTATACAAGGCCACAAATAGTAATCGAGACAAAAGTTACTACTCCCTCCTTTCCAGTTTACGGCTCAATTTCAAAATCACTCCAACCAAGGTAGACGGTGAGTGGTCGAATTAATTTCGTAGTTTGCACAAGTAATTAGTACGCTCGTTTTTCTCAAGAAGTTATGTTTACCGAGGCATTAATTAGAACGAATGCATGAATGACCACTAAATTTCCATGAACTTGTACATGCATTGGTTAGTTTCCTCTTGACACTGCTTGCGTCGGGTGATCTAACGCACCTCGAAATCCAACATGTAATGGTACTACTACTAGTATAGTAGAATTGAGACTTATCAAACGGAAAAACGAATGTTTTTTAGATGAGCCCTATAAACCCTAGTGGGTACGTACTCCGTAAAAACAGATTTTTCCAAAACTAAGTCGCTCCCTGTCATGAATTCTGTAGTATACTCCTCCGTCGACGCTCCCTTTCATGAATTCTGTACTTCCTGTCGCCGACATGTGGGACATATAGCAACCGGGTCGACGTGTCAAGCACCAAATAACAGTGCAGAACAGCAGGGGGATGCACCCCACTCGTACTGGCCCAGTAGTAGTAATGAGCAATGAGACGTCAAATCACAATGCCGCACCTTCCCAGACGGACAAAGCAACCATTATTTCACACTTCGGTTCGCCATCATCTCAAACCATGTAGTATTGCTTCTGCCTCAAGAGGGACACGCGCATCGCCTTGGTAAATCATTACACGTGGGACCGCATGACAGGCCATGCTCCCCCGCCGATCGCTCGGTAAAATCACCTCATTTTTACTATACTTCCTCCGTATCGGTTTGCTACATGGCATGCATGTCGTTCTAGGTTGACAATTAAACTGGCTATATATGTGATGAACAGTACTCTAGCCTTTTACAAAATGTATACTTTTGTACAGTAGTACTATCGATGGATTGCGCCATGGAGCAAAAATTGAAATTAAAAAAAAGGTGGTACATATAGAGAGCGCTCGTCGCCAAATTATGCATATAGTACTATTAAAAAAGGTAGTACGTGCTTAATTGGGGTGCTAAATTCTATTAAAGAAATACTAGTAGTATGTACATACTGAAGAGTTAAAGTAACAAGAAGAAACATAACATAGTTCTGCTGGGGGCTCAGCACAACACACCCCTCAAATTAAACTAAGCACACCTGAAATTAAACTATGCAACTAATCCGGTAGACACTGCATTAGAAGTTTAGAACCACCATGAAAAATGACACTGCCACCTTACTCGGAGTCCTTGTCCACGTCCTCGACTTCGTCCTTGTCCCTCTTCCTCTTGGCCGATACATCTTTGCTTGAACCGCACACTTGGCTGTTGCTCTTCATCCAACCCTTGTAGATATTGAAACAAAGGTAGCCATCCATTACAGCGTAGTGGATGTGGTCTATATCTAGTACATTCCGCTGCCATGCATGACGATGAAACGTGTAATGAGGTTTCTCCAGTTTACGGTACGAAGGATGAACCATGGCTCCTGCTAGGGTCAGCATTGAAGGCTGACGAGAGGGCACCAGCCGATTCTTCGGGAGGTCGAAGGGGTTGCCTACAACGAGGCCTACCCGACCCAGGACTTCTTTGTCGTTCTTAAAGTCTACAGTAACGAATTTCACTGCTTTGTCCTTGAGGAAGTTCTTAAAATCCTGGCACTCAACGTCGGCATGGCATATGTGGTAGACCAAGCAAATGTTATGTACGCAAACCTGGATCACGGCGGGCTTCTTCCTCTCTTCGTCCTTTAGATCCTTCTCTCGTCCCAGGACTGTGGTGTACTCAACATCTAGCCCAGCGACCCACTCATCATCTGAGTTTTCGAACATGCGTCTGAAGCGTGAAAGGCATCCTTTCACCGTCGCGGAAGAACGGGTGTAGATGATGTCGAACTCATCGCCGGTGATGGTTCTAACCTTGTACTCACCGCCGATCATGGAGATTTGGGACGCCATGGATTTGGGAGGAGGGTTAGGATTAGTGGAACTGCCATAATGTGAATGGACGGGACGACTAGGAGCGAACCGCCGTAGTATTGAAGGACGTGCGGGGACGAGTAGGAGCGAACTGCCAGCGTGCGAACGGCAGGGTAGTGGCTTTCCATTCTCCCATGATACGGGCTTCCGAGAGCCCTTAGATCTGAGATCGAACGGTTGCATGGCGTGATTCTAGACCTATGGGTGAATATCCTATCCTGGAGGGTTATTCTGCAAATTTTCAGCAACTTAGCATGCGACCGTTTGATCTCAGATCCAAGGGCTGCCAGCAGCCCGTATCATGGTCGCGCCTACCACGACCGTCGCGTCGCTCGCGCGGTCGCGCCCTTGGAGATTTAACATGGTGCATTAGGCTATCTGATGTTGGCATGTCATACATAGTCATCACTTAGTCACTCATACTACAACAAGGTTGGCTATAAGGTTGGCTATAAGTGTAATTTTTTTACTCCTCTCTATCTCTATCTTCGTACTCCCTCCGTCCCATAATATAAGAACGTTTTTGACACTAGTGTAGTGCCAAAAACGTTCTTATATTATGGGACACAGGGAGTACTAGTATTTATTGCATTTGCCAAGGAGTGACCTCTTCCAATGAAATGGTGTTGCTAAGTTTGCTTCATTTAATTAGCTATAGACTCAAAATTGTCTTTTCACCTAGGTACACGCGCTTAGCACCGTTTCTTCCTTGGGTCACCAAACTAGTCTCTCTCTTCTTGATTAACTTGCCACATCAGACTTTATGCCTATGTGGCAAGCTTAAGCACCTGTAGGAGCAAGTAAAAGTAAGTACAATAGTGCGTTTTACATGGCATTTTGCATATGTGGAGGAAAGAGAGGCAAGGAAAAAGTGGAGAAGTGGGCTCTCATGCAAGAGCCAGCCTCTACTACATGGTGGAGCATTGGGAGAGGCACCTGTATGGAGGTGGTCAGGAATCGGGAGACTCACGCCGGTCGTAGCGCCGCAGTTAAAATGATAATGGCAAGTCAAATCACGGGGCCCCACCTGTCCAGTAGTAACTCGCTGTCAAATCACACAGCCCTACGTTTGCAGCAGCCTACTCCCTCGTCTTCTCGCGTCTCTGTCGAACCGACTAGGCGGAACTGCCCCGCCTACCGCGCAGGAAAAGCCCCGCCCTCGACTTTTAAATACAACTACATCCGCTTAAGAATCCAATGATATACTTTTTGTGACATAGTAACTTATATTTAGTTAGTCAAATGGATGACCTAGAACTACGTGCAGGCCCTATAAACCGAGACGCCTAAAAATAAAAAAACCGAGACGGAGAGGGTAGTTCAGCACATATCTTTTTAGATCAATATAGTCGAGATTCACCAAGGAGGAAAACCAAGTGGTAGGATGCTCCTGTCGTGTTGGCGTAGCAACTCAAGCAGGGTCAGTCCGCACACGAAACGACACACTTAACAGGACCCCTTTGGCCGACATGTGGCTCATCCACCGTCTTGTTCCATGTGCGATGCACCAAATTACAGTTCGGAGCAGCGGTTGGAATTGGAGGCACCCCGGTCATAGCGCCGCAGTAGTAGAAAATGAGCGATGAGGGGTCAAATCACAAAGCCCCACCTTTCCCGCATTAAGCTGGACGGACGAAGCAACCATCATTTCACTCTAGGGCGCAAGAGCATAAAGAAAAGAGAAAACAATGATGCGTGCGGCAGCTACCTAGGGCACCCTAGGGTAGGGGTCTCCACTATAGATCCTTTTTTTTGAAAGCGCCTCCACTACAAATCGGCTTCTCCCTCGTCCTCTTGAAGAAAACCGATGATGAGTGCGGCGGTAGGGTTTTTAGGAGTACTACGGCATGCGGGGCCACGTCGTAGTAAATGGGTTCGAGTTGACGCCTTAAATATGTGTGGGCCGCTTGGTTTTACGGGAACGAGGCAGCATTTTGGGTTCGGCGACCAGTGGAGATATAGTACGTACAAAAAATTGTGGACGTAGGTTCGACCGAAAGGCAATGATGCATGGGCCCTGCATTTTGATATACCCGGGGCCGCGTGAAAGTTGCTACTCTACTCAAAACTAGTAAGGTACACATGTATTGAACGCATGATATTTCGAAACCAAATTACGAATAAATACACACTATAGCATGTAAAGCTTTGAGTCATATATGCATGATGTAGATGTTCGTTTAGTTCTGATAGTTCATCTCATTCAAAATCAATTAATATAAAAATGTTAAGATTCATGGGGTTGTGCATTGTAAATCATAAAGTAAAAAACAAATAATGGCAATTCATTTAGAAAAAAATAATCAATTATGATACAGAAGATTCTAGAACAAAGGAGAAGTGCTTGTGTTTTGAGGTTTGTGCATTATGCTTAAGTTCAACCATGGAGTCTTCTAAATTGTACATGTGGCAGATCTGGTGGAATGTTGATGATATCCAATGGCCAGTAGTGCTCGTATTTGCCTATCTCTGCACTGTCGGGTTAGCTTCATCCAGCGACCATCTTTCAAAGTTATTGGCACACTATATAGTTGTTGTGCCATAGTTGCATGTTTTGGAAAAAAGCTACTAGTGGGTTGTACTATCTATTTAGGAATAGAAGATGTATACATGGAAGTTGTAGGGAAAGAGATGACATGGAGCATCTCAATTCCTATGAGTAGGGATTGGAAAAGAGATGTCATTTGGTTCACATCATAGGAACTTTTCTATTGAATATAGAGATGACATGTATCTCAATTCCTATGAGGAGGGATTAGAAAAGAGATGTAATTTGGTTCATATCATAGGAACTTTTCTCTTGAATATACGCTAATGTTTATTTTCCTTTGAAATTAAGGGAGCATAGGAATCCATTCATATGAACCAAGTGGCTCTAAAGCTATAGAAATGATATCATGTTTATTTCCTTTGAAATGTGGAGTATATGAATCTATTCCTATGAACCAATTGGCTTTAAAGGAAAAAATCCTATAAAAATCATATCATATAGAGTTCCTATGATATTCCTCGACACTAAAGGATGCTTGAAATTGCTGCGCGCGATACGATGGTCTTTCTTTGTAGACTCCTCACCCATCTTTATAGTTACCTCTCGAAGATGAATGAAATGATATATACATGGTATTCTACATGTGCAATTTGGTACACGAAAACTCGGTAAAAGTTTGCGAGGTTCGAATTTTCAATAAAGCTATATGCACTGCATTTCGGAACGGAGGGAGCATATGGCAGTTGCTAACACTCACGTGGAAGATTTGTGTGTAGGAGGAGTGGCTGTTCTGTTAAATGACATGGCAAAACTGACACTGTCGGATGCCGATCTAACGGTTCTTACGGCGTTCGTCAGGAAAAGGCTTGTGGCGAATGTTTGTCGGATAATGATTTACGGACACATGCATTGCATTGATATGTGCCCCCCTCTCTCTCACGCACACGCACCCTCACGAGTCACGACTCTCCCGAGTCCTCTCGCAGACTCGCATGTCGCACCCACCGTCTATCTGCAGGTAGACGTCACGCACATATGTGCTCTTCACACCCTACCCTCGGAACTTCTAAAAAACAAAAGACAACGCGCACATTTTATTTTAGCTCACACGTCACACACTTATACTATTACTCTTGCGGCGAACGTTCTTTGGGCATAGTATATTGTACTCTCACGAAGAGAAGCAATGCACGCACGCACTAGTTCTCTCACACCCACTCGCGGCTACATGTAGGAGCGCATTTTTTTGAAGCTGGTACAATAAAATCACTCCCACTATATATAAAAGCAGGAGCCTTAGCGCTTGCTTTACTAGGGTTCCTCTCGTTCACTCTCTCATGCTCTCCAGATCTAAGCAACACATAGGCGGCCACACTCTCTCTCAGCTCACGGCTGGTCACAAATCCGACCGGACAACCTCGACCGGGGCAGGGGTGTAGGTGCATCGTTCACGCTGTCGTCGGCGGCGAGGGAGGAGACCAACGGCTGCCCGCGCGTCCCGATCGGCGGCCGTGCCGTTCTCTCCGAGAGAGCGCCGGCTCGGGAGGGCCTCCGACCCCTTCTTCCTCCCTACGGTATTGTGGCCAAGATGCGGCCTCCCGATGCCGTCTTTGCCACATGCCGACGACCCTCAGGTATATATTCCTTCGAAACCTGCCTTGCTCTACTGCCCTAGCTCCCTTCGTGTGGATCCTTTTCTACTTCCGTCCGCTGTTCCAAAGCCACCTAGACTTCTACTATTATTAGAAGTAAAGCTAGTTCATACAGTCGACTCAAAGTGTTGGTTCAAATAGGGAAGAAAGTGGGAAAGATGTAGCATGAATCTAGGACTTGGTTCTAAGAGGAAACGGGGGAAAGTAGTAATATTTTTCACTGTTTAAATAACCGTATTTCGTATTTGCGCAAACAGGGATGTCTGTCTCCGTATCGTTTCTATCCGCGCAATCAAAAGCACACACCTCGGTTTTAGTACAACTGTGCAAAATGAGATGGCTATCCCTCGTTGCCGTCGTCTAACCTCCCGTCTTCAAGGTATCCCTACATTGGTACTAGTAACTAAGGTAGAATGACCAACGCAATCTAAAAGAAGCTGATTCGTACGTTTTACTTCCTGATTGAAGTGCAGGGACGAGCGAAAACAACTGCATCCTAGTCCGGAATGCACTTTCTACCAGTTCATCCATGGACCGAGGACTAGCTGGCACGGCTGCACGGCGGTTTTTTGTACAGGTGCGCGGACAAGAGGCATTGTGGTCTGCTTATTTCTGCAAATAGCGGTGCTTAAATTTAGTGGAATGCACAAGCATTTCAGCTGGTCAGTACACTGCATGGTTCAGTTCAGCATTCCAGCTGAGACCACAATTATAATTGGTTATTCTGGAATGAGAGAACCTAACCCTGAATGGTGGCAACATGAAAAAACCAGAGTGAACTCCAGGAAATTTAAGCCTGCCGGGAGGCCCTTTGCTCAGAGAAGCCTTGCTTGTTTTTTCCTGATTTGTAAACCTTCTCGCAACTTTGTCTTTTGCTGTGAACTAGTATATGTTTGTTATGTTCTAAGAATCATTGAGATGTATAAAATTGCTTAACTTATGCTTTTCAAGTTTTTTATGAAGATGAGTTTAATGTGAGTGTTCCACATGAGCGCTGGACTAGCGTGTGAACGTTTGGAATTTATTACATTGTGGCCTCAATTAACTGCATGAACCACTGTAACAAGATACATAGTTGATTATATGTCAGACAACAGATTGTTGATTGTTAGCTGGTCGATAGCCTAGTGTTGAAGCGAGCTGAGCCAATGTGCCGTGTTTTGCACAACTGCTTACAAGTGGGGTAGCACCAACAGTGTTTACAATTACTTATGTATACTTCGGCGCACGGTTCTCGAACGAGTGCTCTATTTCATCAAAACACACACTGCTCGTATGATAAACCATGACAACTTATGTCTTACCATGCCATATTCATGAAAAAACTAGTGAGGATGCATCTGTTTCAGCAACAATTACGATGGTTCTCACATGATTCACGGGCACACAAAAGTAGCAGCAGTTCCCATAGATGGATTCAAACAGAGTACTAGCCCCAGAGGGGTCGATAATAGGCAAGGTTCGGATAGTTAGACACAATCCAAACTACTATTAAACACTAGCTGGGGCAACTATTTCATGCCTCGATCTAATTTGGGCTGGACACAAGACGGACCTTGCCATGAACATCATCGAGGACGTCCCGCAGCAGCTCAATCCTGTGAACCTTCATGAAGACAACCTTGTGGCCTTGCCACTGATAAACTTGTTTGTGGAGGCATGCCACGTCATCTTCCTGCATAAGCTTGACAAGAATAGTATGCCTCACAAATGAAGGAGTAGCTTTGAACTTCTTGTGCTTCAGTACACCCTGGACAACACGCCTGACAAAAGTGAGGCTGGCTGCCTGTAGGATTACCAAGCCAAACTGGTCGAAGTTGTGTCTAGAAATGCTTTAGTTATATAAGGGAATTGATTGTGGGAGGGAACGTAAGGCTCTTTTTACTCCTTTACCTTATGCCCTTCTGATCTGAGTCACCCTCTTCTCTTCTACGGGGATTAAGAACTAGGCTTCTCATCTTTCTATCAGGATCACGTGTTACTAATCCGTAGACTCATAGGATTGATGGATTTAAGCCTTAGTTCAGTTCCTACTACTTCCGTATGTTGACCATTGATTCCGGAAGTTTATATTGTGATGTTGAGTGGTTATGCCACCATTTTGTAGGATGTCTCAAATCCTTTGAGCATTTACAGCCGTTATGCTGTCCGAGCCATCCCAGGCTTCTAAATAATCTAACGCATTTGCAAATCCCTTCTTTCCGTTCTCGATGTTCCCTTTGGGCCAGATTAACCACACTAATCGTTGAGTTGAGGTATTCTATTGCCTCGGCATATATGTTGGAGTTATTATTATGACCCTAGGTGTCTTAGAAGATTACCTAGTAAACTAGCTATGTTTTGTGTTCCCGGTGTGATGATTCTGGCCATTACTCTCGAAAGCATCCCGTGATGCCATTTAGTTAGTAGGCATTCTATTTCTGGGTTCTTGAACCCAAGATTCACTCCACTTACCTCCTGTTGATAGTGTTTGCTCGTTCCTTTAGGTTATTAGTAACCTTTGCATTAGTCCACGAGGTCCGTGGTATATCGTTCTTCCAAATACCATGAACCATTCTTGGCAGGAGTTCTTTTGAACCAAAAGGTCACGACCAGAGTGCTCTTAATGAGTTCTCCATTCTACATTGTGAATCTGCCAGTTCTACCCTTTCTCCATGGGTTATCCGGAAGAAATGTTGAGCTTCGCCCGACATACTAATCCATGCATCCACAACTCAGAAAAACATATGTTCCTTTGAGTTGTCCCCCTTTAGTTGTATCCTGACCCTCGTCTATCAATTGATAGTCAGGAGTAATTGTGCATTCGTGTTATCGATGCTTATTATCCTTGTGGTCCGTCAAGCCGTTCTATTCAGAATGACTAGGAGAAACAAACTCCAGTACCTCGTCCATCTCTGGGATTGGGTCAAAGTAGTTGTATTCCACAGATGAAATGCCAATCCAGTTTTGTTTTGTTCTACCTTGGAGTGTTACCATCTTTATGTCAAGAGTGTCATGAGAATTGCACCACCTCTTATGAATTCTTGATTTAGTGATACTCCTCGCCATCATCGTTCATTCCTCGGTCCCCGTGTTATTATAACTGGAATACCGACAAGTGAATTGTGATGTGTGAAATCAATACTCCTGGCAACTCCGTTGCTTGGTAGTTAAAGGACAATAATTTCATCCTTAGCGTGTTGGTTACTGAATCACATCCTAAGGTTGATCGTGCTACCTAGTCCATTTTTCCTGGTGCACCTTTCGATCAAGAGTTAAGATTGTGTCAATCCTTGCCTAATTGATCATATCGTCCTGCCCTTAAAAGCAAGATTGTTCTCGAGCTTAGAGACATATCGGTGGTTCGTGATTTTCCAGATATCTTCACGGAAGTATCACCAGGTCGTCCCCTGACCGATATATTGAGTTCGTGATCAAGTTGGTTTTCCAATAAGCCACTCTTTCTCCAAGAATCTGTGTTGGATACCCTTGAGCTAGTTGGTTAAGCTAGACAACAACTTGGAGAGCTGGAAGATAAAAGCTTGTCTAACTTAGTTCATTTCCAAAGGGATATCCTTGTGTGTGTGTGTGTGTCGAAGAAAGGTGATATCTTCATCGATTGGTCCTTGTGATCAGTTGATGGGTCTATCATCTTGTCAAAACTTTGATTTGAACATGGGCTATCATCAAGTCAAATCAGAACCAACGATGTTCATAATGTTGTCTTACTCGTGGTTGATCCCTCGAGCATACACCATTATATCTTTTGGGTCTGACCAATGCTATCACTTGTTCACATAATTATGGAATTCCATCTCCATGGAAACCTGGATGAATTGTTGTTGAGCCCATCAGCAACACTGCTACCTTCCTCATGACTCGTGTTGAACATCCAGCTAGTATTGGAAACTTTATAAGCATTATCTTCGTGTTCCATTCATGAAGCATATGTTGGATGAAAGAAGTGACTTACTCTAATTCATGTGCATTAGATGCAAGTTGCCGCCGTGAATTCGAGAAAGTTTGTTTTGCTTCCTCTGGAATCATCCCAAGTCAGTCATGCATATGTGCGAAGTATACCGTGGTTTGGAGACTTGCAACCTTCATTCTATATGTATCCCTAGCACACCAAGCCACTGACTGACTTGTTCAAGGAGAAGGAGTTCCTTCATAAGAGCTAATCCGGACTTATGAAAGAACTTCGATATCCTCGTTGATGGTTCCCAACCAGAACTCGGTAGTGTTTCGTTGTAAGACTACCATGTGGGCATGCTTGTCTGGGACAACGTGTTCACATGTTTGCAGCAGAACCAGCTCATGTTTTGGAGCTTACTACCGTAGTCCATCTCCCGAGAATCTTGCAACATCATCTCGTCGGTTTGTGTTGCAAACTTTCTTTTCCAGACATGCTGTCTGAAATATCATGTTACCATCCAGATCTGAATCTCAGGCAGATATGATGGATGGAACTTTTTCCAGGATCTATGATGTAGGTCCCGACAAGGTTGATGTTCTGGCCGGCGCACCTAGCCGGAAGATCCATTATTGTAGCTTCTTGATTAAGCAATTTGACCATCTTCTCCATGAGGATTTCATATGATCTATTCTAAAAGTTGTTCCTTATGGATTCCTGCGCTCCCGAAGTCCGACCTACTACTTGATGTTCAAGATACCAAACCACGTCTAATGGGTTACGCTAGAACATCAAGGAGAACATTAGAAGCGGAGTGCTAAATGTCTCTCGGTCGATCATCCAGATTTTGCTCCCTTGGCTTCGCTAAGGTGAAATCTGAGAAAGTGTTGTCCTCCTTTGCACCTGCATCCTCCATCACCGCTCATCATGGTAGTATGTTGTGTTGCCAGGATCCTCGGCACGGATGTTGGTAAAACCTTGATGAATATGGAAATGCTCAAGTTCTGGAGAGCATACTCAGACACTAGGTTATATCCCCGGTATCAACGGGAATGTGCCTTCCGCTTGCCGAGTTGCTCCATAACCATAGTTTCCTTTCCGATCTGAGTATGCCATTTCTCTGAACTCCTTCAAATGATCGTTTGCGATTTTCCTTGGGCCGGTTTAGAGAGTTTCCATGATCTTTGTATCAAAAGTAATTCTTTTTGCCACTTAAGGGAATATTTCTACGAGCCACCTTCCCTAAGGTGCCCCGTTATGGAGTCATGGCAATTATCTCCTCGCTACTTTGAAACCATGCACCATCTTATTCAGCGTGGAATTGTGCTTATCAACTTGAATCTTCGTTCTCTGTTTCACTTCATCCCTCTCTTGATGAAGAGATACTCAACTCAAGAGATACTCAACGTCGCATTCCGTGAGTTGATCGTGAGTTGCTCGATCTTTAAGGAGATCGATTTCTATAGAGTTTCCCTTGTCGTCATCGTGTTGGATGAAGATCTCGAAAGCAAAGACGTCAACGTTAATTGAAGCAACGGATCAACATCTTCGCGAAGAGCAATTGGATCATGAAGATCGTGTTAGCTTGTGTCCCTCTGTCTTCTTACCTCACGACTTGAATCTCGGGACGAGATTCTTGTTTAGTGGGGGTGAGTTGTCACAGCCCTAGAAATCTTCTTGTAATTAGTGGCATTGCATCCATGCATCATTTTCGATTTCAATTAATCTTGAAATGGGGATGTTGAAACCCTAGCACCAAATGCATTCAACTAGGTTCAAGTAAACAATATTTTCAATGAACCCAAATGCCCTTTAGAAAAGTTCATGCTTTTTTTAAAGGTGAAAACCTCTGCCAAAAATGATGGACCTATTTCTAGGCCATCCTGGATTTTTGAATTAAATCTTATTGTATTTGACTTTTGGGCATTCAATGCTATAAATAATTTAAATGTTCAAATAATGTTGGAACTATTTTTGGGCCACTGAAATAATTCAGCAAGTGTCCATGAATATTTTCAGGATTTTAGGAAATGCCTTGGTATTTTTCCTAAGCTCAAAACAGAGGCAAATAATTAGAAAACAAAAACAAATTAGAAAACAGAAGAGAGAGAGAACCTTACCTGGGCCTTACCTGCAGCCCAAGTGGCTAGGCCAGCCCACCTCCCCGGCTCCTGTCGCCTTCCTCCTCCTGCCAGTAGGAGCAGGGGCGCGTGGTCGCCCCGCGCGCGCGCCAGCTCCTGCTTCCACCGCGACGCCCGGCTCTTCTGAGGGCGCCACGGAGACGCCCAGAGACCCCTCTCTCCTCTCCCTCACTCGCTGCTCTCTCCCGACCTCTTCCCCCTCCTCTGCTCCCTCTTCCTCTCTGCCCGAGCGGAGCTCGCCGATGCCGATCGCCGTACCCGCGGCCACCGCCACAACCTCGCCTAGCTAGGATGCCCAGTAGCTCCGCCACCTCGCGCTACGCCTCTCCACCGAAAGAAGCCACTCCGGACGCCCTGCAACGACCGCATCGTCATCGTCTTCGAGCTTCGGCCGCCGGCAACCTCACCGGCGATTCGCCGCCTTCTCCGCCTCCCCGAGCTCGCCGAGAATCTCTTCGTGACCGCGGTGAGCCCCCGGTCATTTCCCCCTAACCCTGTCCCCGTTGGGTTGCCGTAGCACCATTCCCCACGAGCACCGAAGCTCGCCGCCGCCATTGCCAACGAGCTCCGTGCTCCTGAGCTCGGCCGCTCGCCCGAGCATCACCAGCGTGCTCGCCGCGCCCCTGTGAACCTGAAGCCCCCACGGGTTCGCCCTGCCGTGCCCTGTAGCGCCATCCCCGCTGTTGCCCGAGCTCCGACCGCCGCGGTCGAGCTCCTCGCCATCGCCTCCGTCCACCCCAGACCCTCCCGCTTGCACTGCTAGCTGCGCACGAGCCTCAGCTGCGCGTAGCACCAATCCGCTGTCCAAATGGTCGCCGATGAACGATTTCCGACGTGCTCCGCCGCGTCTGGACTCGCCGGCGTCGAGTCGCCGGCGTGTTTGACCCGTTCGACCTGGGGTTTGACCCCGTCTGACCAGAGGTTTGACCTCTCTCTCTCACTTACATGCGGGCCCTGCCCGACTAACTAAGTTAGTTAGGGCTAATCCTATTTAGGTTAGTTAGGTTAGTCGCTGACTAGTGGGCCCTGGCCCCTGCTAATTAGCTAAGTGTTAAATTAACTTAAGTTTAAACACACAGCCACTGACGTGTGGGCCATGGACTAATTAGCTTAGATTAACTTTTAGTTAGTGCTAATTAACCCTCTTAGTTGACTGAGTCACTGACCAGTGGACCCCACTGGTCAGGTTTGACCTGACCGGGTTAGTTGACATGCTGACATCACACTGACGTCAGGCTGATGCAGTAAAGCATTATCTGGATTTATGTTTATTCAGGAAATTCCAGAAAATAGTATAAACTTCTAAAAATCATATAAAATCAACCGTAGCTCAGAATGAAATAATTTATATATGAAAAATTATCAGAAAAATGCAATCTATCCATCTGTATCATTTTCATGCATGTCAAACCAAGTTATACCTGCTGTATAGGTGAAAACATGATAATGCACTATTTGAATTCATAGTTTGAATTTGAATTTGAACCTTGAGTTCAAATCAACCCAAACCTTTCTGTTGCTAGTTGCATTAGGCCAAATCACGTCATATTGCCATGTCATAATCATGCATCATAATTGCTGCATTGCATTGATTGTGTTCTTCCTTGTTTGCCGATGATTGTCCCCTCTCGATAGCCGTGATTCCGACGACGTGATCGATGACACCGATGAAGAACTATAATATCTTCAGAAGTGCCAGGCAAGCAAAACCCCCTTGTTCATTCCGATACAATCCCACTCTCTCGCTCCTGCTCTCTTTTACTGCATTAGGACAACAACGATTCAACTGTTACATGTTGCGGTAGTTGAACCCCTTATCCTCTGCATGACCTGTCATTGTCACAGTAAATAGATGAAACCCACTAGCATGAGTAGGAGTTGTTTGAGCCCTGATGTGCCTACTCATTCATGCTTGTTTGTCATGCCTGCTACTGCTTAGAGTTGAGTCGGGTCTGATTCATCGGGGATGAATTGGAGTGGTGATGAACATGTCCTACTGTGTGTGAGCTAAGTGTGTGAACACGATTTGGTAAAGGTAGCGGTGAGAGGCCATGTAGGAGTACATGGTGGGTTGTCTCATTGAAGCCGTCCTCAGGAACTGAGTTCTGTGTTTGTGATCCATGATACAGTTACTACCACGCATTGGGCCCGAAACCAATGGACCCTCTCGGCTTCTTAATCACCCTTGTCCTCTGTCCAGGAGTTGCAAGTAGTTTCTGGTGTTTGTAGTATGCTGGAGGCCGTGGACAACGCTGACCGAGGGGTGGGCTGTGATGCGGTAGGCACGTGGCACGGTGTACCAGGCGCCCGTTTGGTGTCTCGGGAACCCTGCACACATCGTTCGGGGCCGTATGTGGAAACCTCGGCCGGACTCCCTGCGGATGGAACCTGAATAGGTGATAAACCTGGACTAGAGACTTGAGTGTTTAGGTAGGCTGTGGCCGACACCCACGTTGGGCTTCCACTTGAAGGTTGCCGAGTACATGTCGTGTAAACGACGGTAAGTGGTGAGAGCATGTGTGTCGAAGTACACCCCTGCAGGGTTAATATCATCTATTCGAATAGCCGTGTCCGCGGTAAAGGACTTCTGGGTTGCCTATAACAGTTCATAGACAAGTGAAAGTGGATACTCTAAAATGCGCAAGATAAGCGTGAGTGCTATGGATGGCGTTCTCGTAGGGAGACGGGAGCGGGTCCATAGTGGAGTATTGATATGGTGAATATGTGGACTCGTGTGCGCCACCTCAAAAGAGTTACTTGCTGTCGTAGTTAGGATAGCCACCGCGTGAAAGCTGGCTTGCTGCAGTTAAACTCCACCACCCGCTTTGTTGATACCGATGCATATGTAGCTAGTTCTGATGTAAGTCTTGCTGGGTACATTTGTACTCACGTTTGCTTATTTCATGTTTTGCAGAGAGACGTCAGTCTCGCTAGTAGTCCCGTGTGGACTTCGACGTTTAGCTTGATACCTCAGCTACGATCTTGTGCCCTCGGCAGGATCTAGTAGATAGTTAGGCTTCTTAGCCTTTTCCATTTGTAGATGTCTGTACTCAGACATGTTAAGCTTCCGCATCTGCTTTGACTTGTATGCTCTGAATGTTGGGTCATGAGACCCATGTTTGTAATATCTGGCTCTTCGGAGCCTAATGAATAAATACTCTGAGTCGTAGAGTCTTGTTGTGATGCCATGTTGTATTTGCACATATCGAGCATATTGTGTGTATGATTGAAATGCTTGGTATGTGTGGGATCCGACAATCTAGTTGTCTATCCTTAGCAGCCTCTCTTATGGGGAAATGTAGTCTAGTGCCTCCTTGAGCCATAGTAGTCCGCTACAGCCCGGTTTACCGGAGTCCTGCTAGCCCAGCACTACTGCTCCGGAACACTTGACTGGCCGGCATGTGATTCACTTCGTTCCTGTGTCTGTCCCTTCAGGGAAATGTCACGCGGTGACATCCAGAGTCCTGCCTAGCCTGCTACAGCCCGGTTCACCGGAGTCCTGTTAGCCCAGTGCTACAGCCCGGATTCGCACGCTGCTGACCGACATGCTCGATGTTGATTCATGTATGCCTATCCCCGTAAGTTAGTGCCACTTTGGGTTCACGACTAGTCATGTCGGCCCGGGTTCTCTGTCATATGGATGCTAGCGACATTATCATATACGTGAGCCAAAAGGCGCAAACGGTCCCGGGCCATGGTAAGGCGACACCCGTGGGAATACCGTGCGTGAGGCCGCAAAGTGATATGAGGTGTTACAGGCTAGATCGGTGTGACTTAGAATCGGGGTCCCGACAACAATAACGCTAGAACGATATGTAGCCAACCGTGCAAACACAAGATTTGTCACATTCTTCCTGCTGAATGCGAGGTTACTATTGTCCATTTGGCTTAAGTTTATCAGCAGCATGCTTTTGACGGATGGGTATGTCGAAGAGGAAAAAAAGGAGTTTCAGGTGGGCAAAAGAGCTTCTGAACGTGTCGGGCTTCTATTTACAACATATTGTGGTCATAATCCAGTAAATTTTATGATCCAGGATGTTCATTCTATGGACCTGACCGATCCATTTGACTGTGACTGCCGAAAACAGTGCTGGAGTTAGATGTTGTTGCCCTTTTCAATCTGGTTTTTTTTTGTAAACCTGATGAACAATTAACCCTCGTGCTTTTGTATAGTTTGTAAGCTGGAGTTAGATGTTCCTGCCCTTTTCAACTCGGCTGTGACTGTCATATTTTCTTTGAAACAAGGCAAATGGCTTACCATTCGTTTAATTTAGAGTGAAATATTGTAACAAATCCCAACCAAGGGAAATAACATCACTCTCGCCGGCTGCTTGAGCTCACTGTGCATTACAGAAGCCAAGTGATTATCCCCCACCAGCACCCACAAACTTATTTCAAACTAGCACAACAAATGGGCTGTAAATTTTCATAGGAAAGGCTGCATGACCATGACAGATTTGGATTCTGACATTTGGGACCCGCGAGGAAATAGCCTATCCAAGGTGGTGTCGACTTACTAGCCAGTCAACAAATGATTCTGCCTACCAGCCGTTGGATTGACATCCAACATCTGTCGTGTATCTTCTATCTCTTGTCTTCCTCTTCCTCCAGCCGCCCAAACCAAACCACCCTGTCGGCTCCGCCTGCTGCCGCCTCCCATGGCTGGTTGCGCCTCCGCCGCCCTACCGTACGTACCCTCCAACGTTGGCTAGTCCCTCCCTCTATTCCCCCACACATCCTATTATTCTCCGGTGACGTCAGCCCCAACACGCACCCGCGCCCGAACCAGTCAACCCTCGTACTCCCCTCCGCCTGCGACTGGACCGACGCATCTTCAACGGCTCCTGTTTGTTTCGTCCGAGGCCTCGTCGTCGTCCTCCGCCTTGCGGCCTTGGTTCGCTCGCCGTGCGCGGTGCGCCGCCCTCTTGCGTTGTCAACGTCGTCAACAACCGAGAGGAACAAGGAGATGACTGTACGTGGAGAGGATGACAGTAGGGACCCACCAGCGTCATGGCAGTACGCAAGCAAGTGCCTCTATAGTACAAGCCCAAAAATATGGTTCCTCCTAATGGTTGGACATCTGGGGCTGACGCCATTGTCAACGTAGTCAATAAACAAGAGAATTACACTACGAGCGGCTGACACCAGGGACCCAGCCAGTTGTGCATTTTTTTAGGAACAAGCAGTTGTTATTTATACTAGTTTTAGCGACGGATCAGGGTAACAACGGGGCTGTGCGGGGGCTGTGGCCCATCTAGCCAGGGTTTTATTTATGTTTACCACATCATGAGCCCAGTTGTGTTCTTTTCTTGCTGAAAATGGCTAGCCCAGTTCTATTTTTTTAAAAGAAATACCCAAACAAGGCCTACTTGCTTTATCGGCCCTGCTGGGCTGCAAATATTTCAAGACGAGGAGAGTTTCATTCGGTTTGCCCAGAAATGGGTTTTACATTTTTAAAACACATCAAACCGGGAATTAGTTTCAATTTTTTTCCATTACAAGATCTTAAATTCCATTGATTTTTATGCGTGGACAATTATTTGGATTTTATATTTATATAAATTATTTTTCAAAATAGTTTGAATGTGAATCGATATTTCTGGATTAAAAACTATTGACCGCACCGAAATATGCAAAATTTCGTATACTTTTTAACCATGGCCACAATATGGGGTGTAATGCTAACAAAAAGAAGATGGGCTCCATAAAAATTCTTAAGAATTAGCAAATGGGTTGTACATTATTAGAAATAATGGCAGATGGGCTGTATGCTGTTTTCCACAGATTTGAGGCTGACTTGTGCGCCTACTACAGGTTGACGCGTATGCTTTCATAAAAAAAAGGTTGACGCACACGCAACGCCCTGTCAACTTAGTCAACACACGAGAGCAGTGACTGTTGGATGTCCATCCAACAGCTATCGTGCTTCTTCAATCTCTGCTCTTCATGCTCCAGCCGCTCAAACAAGCGCCGGCGGGACTGCCTGCTCCCTCCTCCCGCGGCCGGCTATGCTGCCGCGCAGGCCCCACGGCCCCACCGTACTCCCATCGCTGGCCTAGCCATCCCTCTACTCACCCACACATGTTGTTATTCTCCGGTGACGGCAGACGAACCAGTAAACCCTCGTACTCCTCCGCGTGGGAAACAACTGCCGAGTATTCCCTGGCTCCGTGTCATTCCCTTCCTAGGCCTCGCCGTCGTCCACCTCCCTGGTGCTCTCGGCGCGGCCTGGTCAACGTGGTCAATGAACGACATCCATCGGAAGTGGACTGTATGTGGAGAGGCAGACAGTTGGGTCCACGGTCGCACGCAAGGAAATGCCTCCTTATTACGCGCAAAATAATGATTCCTCCACCTGACAGCTAGGACCCACAGGAAGGGCCTCTGTATTTCGCGAAAAAATGTTCCCCCCGCTGACAGGTCGGACCCACCAGCTATATCTTCGCACGCAAGGAAGTGCCTCCTTATTACGCCCAAAAAAATGAATACCCCCTGCTAGCTGGGACCCACCATATTGTTGGGCTGACTTGTGGGCCTACTAAGTTGACGGGGACGGAGGGCTTTGTCAACTTAGTCAATACTCCAGTGACCGTATGATGTCCATCCAACGGCCATAGTGCTTCTTCAACCTCTGGTCTTCTTGCTCCAGCCGCCCAAAGTAGCGCCGGTCGTGCCGCCTGCTCCTGCCTCCCGTGGCTGGCTGTGCTACCGCGGAGGCCTCACCGCCCCCATACTACTCCCACCACTGGCCAGGCCATCCCTCCACTCACCCACACCCCCTGTTATTCTGCGGCGATGGCAGCCTCACACCACAGCCGAAAAGTGAACGCTCGTACTCCTCTCCACGTGGGCATCCACTGCCGTGTCTTGCCCGGCTCCGCGTCGTCCCCTTCCTAGGCCTCGCCGTCGTCCACCGCCGTGGTGCTCTCGGCGCGGCGTGGTCAATGTGGTCAACGACCGACTTCCATCGGAAGAGTACTGTACGTGAAGAGGCTGACAGCTGGGTCCACGGCAGCCGCAAGGAAGTGCCTCCTTATTACGCGGAAAATAATTATTCCTCCACCTGACAGCGCGGACCCACCGGACGGGCCACCAGTATTTTGCGAAAAAAATCGTTTCCCCCAGACTGCTGGGACCCACCGACGGGCCACCGTATTTCATGAAAAAAACATTCCCCCCGCTGTCAGCTCGGACCCACCTGAAGTGCCTCCTTATTACGCACAAAAAAATGAATACTCCCCCGGCTAGCTGGGACCCACCTTGGTTGGAGGCTGACTTGTGGGCCTACTAAGTTGACGGGGACGAAGGGCTTTGTCAACTTAGTCAATATGAACGATTCTAGCTCCAGTGACCGTACGATGTCCATCCAACGGCCGTAGTGCTTCTTCAACCTCTGGTCTTCTTGCTCCAGCCGCCCAAAGCGGCGCCGGTCGTGCCGCATGCTCCTGCCTCCCGTGGCCGGCTATGCTGCCGCAGAGGCCTCACCGCCCCCTACTATTCACACCGCTGGCCAGGCCCTGCGGCGACGGCAGCCTCACATCACAGCCGAACCAGTGAACCCTCGTACTCCTCTCCGCGCGGCCTTCCACTGCCGCGTCTTCCCCGGATCAGCGTAGTCCCCTTCCTAGGCCTCGCCGTCGTCCACCGCCGTGGTGCTCTCCGCGCGGCGTGGTCAGCGTGGTCAAGGAACGACTTCCATCGGGAGAGTACTGTACGTGGAGAGGCTGACAGCTGGGTCCACGGCCACAGCCCAGTTTTTTTGTGATTTGCCAAGTAAGTCGCATTGTCAGGCCTGTTGGGCTGCAAATCTTTCAAGACGAGGAGAGCTTTCATTCGGCTGGCCGAGAAAATGGCCCATCAGTGATGAGAAATGGGTTGTACATTTTTAAAACATATCAAACCGGCAATTAGTTTCAAATATCTTTTTTTCATTTCAAGATTTTAAATTACATTAATTTTTATGCGTGGAGAATTTGTTGGATTTTATATTGATATACATTCATTTTTTAAATCAGTTTGAATGTGAGTCGAAATTTTGGGATTAAAAACAGTTCGGACCGCACCAAAATATGCAAAATTTTGTATAATTTTTTAACCGTGGCCACAATATGGGCTGTAATGCTAACAAAAAGAATATGGGCTCCAAAAAAAACCTTAAGAATTAGCAAATGGGCTGTAAATTATTAGAATAATGGCAGATGGGTTGTATGCTATTTTCCAAAGATTTGAGGCTTTCCTAAAAAAAGGTTGACGCACAAGCACTGACTGTTGGATGTCCATCCAACGGCCATCGTGCTTCTTCAATCTCTGCTCTTCCTGCTCCAGCCGCTCAAACAAGCGCCGGCGGGACTGCCTGCTCCCTCCTCCCCGCGGCCGGCTGTACTGCCGTGCAGGCCTCACCGCCCCACCGTACTCCCATCGCTGGCCTAGCCATCCCTCTACTCACCCACGCCTGCTGTTATTCTCTGGTGACGGCAGACGAACCAGTAAACCCTCGTACAGTCGTACTCCCCTCCGCGTGGGAAACAACTGCCGAGTCTTCCCTGCCTCCGTGTCGTCCCCTTCCTAGGCCTCGCCGTCGTCCACCGCCGTGGTGCTCTCGGCGCGGCGTGGTCAATGTGGTCAACGACCGACTTCCATCGGAGGAGTACTGTGCGTGGAGACGCTGACTGCTGGGTCCACGGCCGCAGCAAGGAAGTGCCTCCTTATTACGCGCAAAATAATTATTCCTCCACCTGACAGCGGGGACCCACCGGATGAGCCACCGTATTTCATGAAAAAAAACGTTTCCCCCTGACTGCTGGGACCCACCAGCTACACCTTCGCACGCAAGGAAGTGCGTTCGGGCAAAAAAACAAAACGATTCGCCCCCCTGACTGCTGGGACCCACCAGCTACATCTTCGCACGCAAGGAAGTGCCCGATAGTCGGGACCCACCTGGTCGAAGCGTACGTAGCGTTGTCATTCTGGTCGCGAACGTGTACGTACATATATACTGGTGGATGTAGAGGCGCGCACGTGTCGTAGTAGAGGCGCGCACGTAGCATGTACACGTACGTACAGCGGCCAGGGTGCAACAAAGAAAATACGGCCACGTATGTGTACATACGGGCGGGGTCTCGAACGCCTACTAGCGCATACGTACGGCGAGGGCTCGTTGACATGGCTGGGTCGGAACGGAGAAACAGCATCGTCGTCGTGTTCATGGGGAGGCAACGGAATGCGTCGTGTTCATGGGGAGGCAACGGAATGCGTCGTGTTCATTGGGAGGCAACGGAACGCGTGGGAGCCAACCGGCTGGGTCAGAACGGAATGCGTGGTCGTGTTCATCGGGAGGGCTTGGACGGAATAGGCGATGGAAACGAGGCCTGGCGTACCGCAGAACGGAGGAAACGGCCTTGTGTTCGACTGGCCACGTTCGAAATGGGATCCTGTTCATCGGGAGGGGTCTGGCGTACCGCAAAACGGACGAAACGGACCTCCTACAGTCGAAACGGGGGTCCTGCTGATCGGGAGGGGTGTGGCGTACCGCAAAATGGACGAAATGGACCTCCTACGGTCGAAACGGGGGTCCTGTTGATCGGGAGGGGTGTGGCGTACCGCAAAACGGACGAAACGGACCTCCTACGGTCGAAACGGCGGTCCTGTTCATTGGGAGGGGTGTGGCGTACCGCAAAACGGGACTCCACGGGATACTGTTCATCTCCACCGTCGACCTCCTCCAGCCTCCACGGGCTACCGTCGACCTCCTCCAGCCTCCACGGGCTCCTGTTCATCCAGCCTCCACCGCGCGCTACTCCACCGGCTACTGTTCAACCACCCCTCCACGGGCACCCCTCCAC
>NC_057796.1:415986849-416008820 GCF_018294505.1 Triticum aestivum
TCCAATCGATCGGCTTTAGTTAGGAGCAGTAGCGAAGGAATCGCTCGATCGGGTTCAGTTAACAGCCATCGATCGATCGCTCGGGTTCAGTAACGCGTAACCTGCAGTGCAATCGCTCGGGTTCAGTTAGAGCCCAACGCCTCGCTCGAGTTCAGTTAGAGCCAACGCCTCGCACACACGCGCGTACGTGTACGAGAAAACGCGCATCGCTCGGCCCCCGACCTCCCACCGTAACCGGGAACTCCCCGAAATTTTCCTCCCCCTCGCTTCTACCACGGGGTTTTCCGTCATGGACGGCCCAAGGAATGTCATGCAGCTGCGTCTCTGGCCCGCCCAGGACGAAAAGCCCATTTTCTGTCATGATTTTTTGTCATAGAAGTAGGAGCCCACCACATCTATGAGGATACCGGGTTTTGTCACAATTATCGTCATAGAAGTGTCATATGTATGACAAAAAAAATCGTTCGGCCCAAAATGTCACGGATGTGTCTATTTTTTGTAGTGAATCATGCCGGCCCGGCCCCTAAGATAGAGAAGAATGTGGAATTTTATTCTTGGGTCTATCGTTTTAAGCGTCATTTAAACCATGTGAACACTAACCTTTGGAGAATCATTGAAGAAGGTTTCTATCCGCATGACCGAAGCAACTTCACTCCTAGAGAAGCCGTGGATAATCAATTCAATGAGAATGCTCTCTTCATTATCCAAGAAGCAATCCCACCCGAAGATCTTCCTCATCTCCGGCCCTACTCCATGGCCAAAGATGCTTGGCACCAAGTGGTTTCCCTCTATCAGGGAAGCACAAGCATTCAACGCTCCAACTATGAAGTGGTGCAAGATGAAGCCGATGAGTTTGCAATGAAAGAAGATGAAGAACCCCGTGAGCTTTATCGAAGGGTAACCAAACTCGCGGTCTCTCTCCGAGATCATGGAAGTAAGAACACGGATGACAATTGGATCAAGCGCAAATTCCTCAAGGCAATGATGCCCTACCACAAAGCCATGTCCTCCGTCATTCGTCAAAGGCCGGACTTCCACACCTTGTCCTCAAGTGAAGTGTTGGATGAGTTTGTTGCTATGAGCATCTTGGACAAGACCGCCGACAATGCGGTACTTCGCTCTCAAATAGTAAAGAAGCCCAACCTTGCACTAAAGGCCAAGGTTAGTATGGAGGAAGAGGATGAAGAGGAAGAAGAGGAGAGCAACCTCGAAGATACGAAGTATGCCTATCATGAACACATGGCTCTTGCTTTAAGGCAATTTTGGAGCAAGAAGAACTCAAGGTCCAACTTCAACAAGAACAATTCAAGTGGCGCAAAGGGCAGGCAACGAGTGAGGACTTGCTTTAATTGTGGCAATGTGAGCCACTTTGTTGCGGAGTGCCCTTATGAGAAGAGGGAAGACAATGGTGGCAAGCTCATCCGAAAGGACAAGGCCAAGTCTTTCCCCAACAAGAGCAACTTCACCAAGAAGACTCCTCCCAAGGCATTGGTGGTACAAGAAGAGTACAATGAGGATGATGACGATGATGAAGATGGTGAGTCGGTTTCCATGGCCTCCGTTGCTATTGCGACGACTCCACGGGTGTCTCTCTTCGACTCACCCAATGAGAGCATCACCGCCAAGTGCCTCATGGCTAAAGCCACCAACAAGGTAACCCCCAACATCAAAACTACCATCAATAATCATCCTTCTTTGACAGATGGCATTGATGAACATGAGGGAACTAATGTGGAGGAGAATGAGTTTGAGACCTTTATGGGTAAACTCAAGGGTAAATCCAAGAAGCACTTCGTTGCTCTCTTGGAACAACTTGGTGAAGCCAATGACATGATCGAGGCTCACAAAGATACCATCTCTAAGATGGAGGGGCATAGTCGTGACTATGCCATTGAGATTTCGGATCTTTCCAATGCTCTTGAGGAAGAGCGTGGTCTTTGTTTGGCTCTTGAGGAGTCACACAACGATGATCATGCTAAGTTAAAGCAAGATCTTGATCATGCTCTTTTTGTTTCTCGTATGCTAAACTCCGAGAAGGCCAAGCTTGGGGTTGATCTTTCTAGACTCAAAGAGGAGTTTGACATTCTCGACAAGGCTCACAAAGTCTTGAAGGGTGCTCATGCTAGCCTCAAGGAGTCTCATGATCAACTTCAAGTAAAGCTAACCAAGGAGAAAGCCACATTTCCTCATATGGTGTTAATTGATAATGCAAATGCTACTAACCCATGTTGTGAGCATGTGCATCTTGTTGAGGAGAATGCTAAGTTAAAGGAGCAGCTTGAGAAGGGTCTTGTGTCTTGCATACAAGGCGAGAAGAACCTCAACGACCTTTTGAGCAATCAAAAGGAAGTTGTGGCCAAGGAAGGGATTGGGTACGCACCCAAGTCCAAGATTAAGAAGAAGAATGACAAGACCAAACAACCTCCCCCTCTCAAGCAAACCTTTGTGAAGGAAGGAGAGGGTGCTACTAAGGAGAAGAAGAAGAAGAAGACCGTGAAGGGTGGTGATGCCAAGATGGGCAACACTTCCCTTCCCAACAAAGCCGGCGACTTTAACCCTTCTTATGTGTTGTGCCGAGCTAGTGATGGACATGTTTATGCCAAATTCATTGGTTCTCCTTATGAGTACATTGAATGGTCTATTTGGGTCCCTAAGACCCTTGTCACTAACATCAAAGGACCCATTACAAAATGGGTACCTAAAACCAAGCATTGATCTCTTGTAGGTGTTTGCTTCCGGTGGGGGAACATGGTTGCTCGAAAGTGGAGCTACAAATCATATGACCGGAAGCAAGGACTTGGTGGTGGACGTGCACAAAATTCCATCTATGCCCACCAATGTCGAGTGGGGTGATGCCTCGTCTTCTAAGGTATTGGGACTTGGCAAGGTTGTCATTTCTCATGATCTCACGATCGAGAAGGTCATGCTTGTTGAGTCCCTTGCATACAATTTACTTTCGTTCGTCAACTTACAATCATGGGCTTTGCCACTTTCTTTGATATTGATACTGTGGCCCTCTTGTGGAGCTAGACTCTTAAAGTAGCCTTTGTTGGGCATGTCGAGAATGGTCTATATGTGATTAACTTTTCGGAGCGACCCACTAAGACCGCGACATGCCTAATGGCTAAAGTTGACGTGGGATGGCTTTGGCATCGCCGTTTAGCCCATGTCAATATGAGATCTTTGCAAAGTCTTCTCAAGGGGGACCATGTTCGTGGACTAACAAATGTTAGTTTTGCTAAAGATCGTGCTTGCAGTGCTTGTATCGAAGGAAAGCTACATGAGAAGGCTCACCCTCCCACGACTATCATTTACTCGAAGAAGCCTTTGGAGCTTCTTCACTTGGATCTCTTTGGGCCTCCATCCTTTGATAGTCTTGGGGGTAGAAAGTATTGCTTGGTGATTGTGGATGACTACTCAAGATACACATGGGTATATTTCTTCAAGAGGAAAGCGATACCCAACAAACCGTCATTGACTTTGCAAATGAAGCCCAACGTCAATACAATGCAAAGATCTTGACTATAAGAAGCGACAATGGCACCGAGTTAAAGAACTACACCTTGGATGAGTTTCTTAGTGATGAGGGGATCAAGCATCAATATTCCGCACCATACACCCCTCAACAAAATGGTGTAGCGGAGAGGAAGAACCGGACGTTGATGGATGCGGCAAGGACCATGATGGCGGAGTTCAAGTCTCCATACAACTTTTGGGCCGAAGCCATCAACACCGCGTGTCATGCATCCAATCGGCTCTACCTCTGCAAGGGCTTCAACAAGACTCCATATGAGATACTCACCGGTAACAAGCCCAACCTCAAGTACTTTCGGGTGTTCGGGTGTAAGTATTTCATTCTCAAGAAAGGTGTTCGTTTGTCTAAGTTTGAGGCTAGAGCTTATGAGGGCATATTTCTTGGTTATGCTACAAACTCTCATGCTTACCCTGTCCTAAATAAATCCACAGGACTTATTGAGGAGACGTGTAACGTGGAGTTTGATGAGAATAACGGCTCCCAAGTGGAGCAAAGTGGCACTTGTGATGTAGGTGATGAAATTCCTCCTCAAGCCATAAGAAGAATGGGTGTTGGTTTTATCCTACCCATTGAGGAACCCCTTGTGGCCGAAGGAGAAGGACAATGCTCCACTCAAGTGGAGCCATCACCAACCCAAGGCCCACACGCTTCCGAAGAGCAAAGTGAAGGCCCTCAACCTCATGAACAAGACCAAGGGCAAGATCATGCTCAAGACGGTGTTGACACACCAAGTGATGCCCAAGGTCAAGTTCTCTCCTCCGAGCAAGTTCAAGATCAAGAACAAGCTCAAGACGGCGCTCAAGATGATCAAGTGATCGCTCCTGAACTCACCACCAAGGAGGAATTGGAGCGTCATGCCGCCAAGATTGCATCCAAGCTCTCCACCAAGGGTCATCTCATGAAAAATGTGCTTGGAAGCATTCAAAACGGGGTAAGCACTCGTAGACAATTGGCAAACTATTGTGAACATCACGCGTTTGTCTCTTGTGTTGAACCCCAAAAGGTATATGAAGCACTCGAAGATCCGGATTGGCTTAATGCTATGCATGAAGAACTCAACAACTTCGAGTACAACAAGGTGTGGAGATTGGTGCCAAGGCCAACCGGGAACCACAATGTCATTGGAACCAAGTGGATATTCAAGAACAAGCAAGATGCTCATGGGACCATCGTCCACAACAAGGCAAGATTGGTGGCACAAGGCTACTCCCAAGTCGAGGGTATCGACTACGGTGAAACCTTTGCTCCCGTTGCTTGCCTTGAATCCATTCGTTTGTTGATTGCTTATGCTTCTCATCACAACTTTAAGTTGCAACAAATGGATGTGAAGAGTGCTTTTCTTAATGGCCCCATTAATGAGTTGGTATATGTCAAGCAACCCCCCGGGTTCAAGGATCCCTACTTTCCCGATCATGTGTATCAACTCGATAAGGCACTCTATGGCCTTAAACAAGCCCCACGTGTGTGGTATGACCACCTTACCGAGTTGTTACAAGACCGTGGATTTGAAGTTGGGCTAATCGGCCCCACTCTTTTTACTAAGAAGGTCAAAGGGGAGTTGTTTGTGTGCCAACTATATGTTGATGATATTATCTTTGGTTCCCCTAACAAAGCTTTCAATGAGGAATTTGCCGCCCTCATTACCTCAAAGTTCAAGATGTCTTCCACGGGAGAGTTGAAGTTCTTTCTCAGGTTCGAAGTGAAGCAAAGAAGAGAAGGAACCTTCATCAACCAAGCCAAATACACTCAAGACATGCTCAAGAGATTCAAGCTAAGTGATGTCAAGCCGGCTTCCACTCCAATGCCCACCAAGTGCCAACTTGACATTGATCCCAATGGTAAAGCGGTGGATCAAAAGGTATATCGTCCATTATTGGCTCCTTGCTTTACCTTTGTGCATCTAGACCGAATATCATGTTGAGTGTGGGAATTTGTGCACGGTTTCAAGCCGCACCTAAGGAAAGCCACTTTGTGGCGGTCAAGCGAATCTTTCAATATTTGGCTCATACCCCAAACTTTGGCTTATGGTACCCAAGGGGAGCAAACTTCAAGCTTGTAGGATATTCGGACTCCGATTGGGCGGGAGACAAAGTGGATAGGAAGTCCACTTCCAGAGGGTGCCAATTTCTTGGTTGCTCTTTGGTGAGTTGGTCCTCCAAGAAGCAAAGTTGTGTGTCTCTCTCGTCCACCGAAGCGGAATATGTGGCGGCCGGTAGTTGTTGTGCACAACTCTTATGGATGAGGCAAACTTTAAAGGATTACGGTGTCATTTGTGACAAAGTGCCTCTTTGGTGTGACAATGAAAGTTCCATCAAGATTTTCTCTCAACCCGGTGCAACACTTCAAGACAAAGCATATTGAGATTCGGTATCACTTCATCCGGGATCACATTAGGCGAGGGGAGATCGAGCTCAACTACGTCAACACCCATGATAACCTTGTAGATATTTTCACGAAGCCTTTGGATGAAGCAAGATTTCGCGAGTTAAGGCATGAGCTAAATATCATTGATTCGAGCAATGTTGCTTGAACCCTTGCACACCCCACCTCACTCAACTTGTTGCCTAATCTAGGTGTAGGCATGGACATAGGGGGAGGGTTGTTCTCTCAATGAACTCTCCCTCCCCCCATTATGCATAAAGTGATCAACTCTTTCACATTAGCCATTTTTTATGGTACTTGTGCTTCAAAGACGAGTTTTGGTCATGGGTCCAAGGATAATTCTTCGCGGTTCCATACCAATTGACTCAAACATAGGTGGCTCCGGCCACCGCCCTCTCCTTGGAGAGATTGTGTCTCATTTTTGGTCTTTGTTGTCTCTTGCCTCTCTTCCTTCGTGCCGAGCTTGTGCTTGTGGTGTCCAGTGTGTTAGCTCTTTGGTGTGGTCTTTTTCTTGAAGGTTCCGTGCTTCGGTGTTCTCTCGTTTGGTTGAAACTGCTTTTTCTTGAGCTCACGGTACTACCGCGTGGGGAGCGTGCGGTACTTCCGCACCCAGCGCGGCAGTAATTTTTTACTGCCGCCTGGGGGAGCGGTACTAAAGCCACGGTGCGGTACTTCCGCCCGGGGCGGTACTACCGCGATGACGTGCGGTACTACCGTGCGGTCGAGGGCGCGTGGGGGGTTAAACACGGGCAGGGGGAGTTCTAACTCCCCCATACCCATTCGTCTCTCTCCCCACTCCGTCTCTCTCTCTCTCGCTCAAGAACGGCGCCGGAGGTCCTCACCGGATCTCCGTCTCCGGCCGCTCTCCTCGAATACTGACCGGTGGGATCGTTCCCCACCACTCCCTCTTGCCATGGAACAAGGTTTCTCCCCCAATCCCTCCCTTTTTCTTGTTCGTCTTGTTGTTTTTAGGTTTTGGGGAGATGCAAGTTGTTCTTGAGATTTTAGGCCAAATCCTTGCAAGAGTAGGATGTAGGAGAGTAGTTTTGTGTAGTGATGGTACTTGCTATAGTTGTCCCGTGATGGATTTGATCGACCGTAGTACCGCGTGTTGTCACGGTTGTGCTCAGATCTCCATGGCCGTTTCGGATCTGCAACCGTGCGGTACTACCGCTCTTCAGGTACGGTACTACCGCCCTACTGGTGGGGTACTACCGCGTCTCTGGTACTACCGCTCCTTGGAGCTGTACTACCGCATGTGGCGCAACACACGATACTACCGTTGTCTCAAATCCCTCTTGTGGCACTTCTCACGTGCTATGTCTACTTGTTTCACCTTCTTTGTTGTGGTCTTTGCATTGATCCTTCTCGCGTTTCGTGCGTGTTTGTTTTGTGGTGTGTGTTTTAGGTGGTGGCTCAGGTGCTCCGGCTCGCCGCTCCAATCCAAGCCATGACACGGGATCCAAGCGTATGCGCAACACAGAGGCAGCAGAGTGCTCCAATGCCCCCCAACGCAGAACCAAGACCACCGCCACCAAAGAGAAGGAACTCACCATGAGTTTGGATGAGATGCCACTTGCTGAGTTCATCTCTTGGAGGAAGATCAATCCATATGGAAACCCTCGTGCCAACTTTCAAGGGAATGAGCTATTCTGGACCAAGCAGCAGAACCTCATTTATCTGGATGTCATCAAGGCCAAGGAAAACACCTATGTGGAGGTGAAGTGGATCAACATGCATCACATGAGGCAAGAGAAGCACCGGGACTACTTTGCCGAGGCTTTAGACCTAGTGGAGCAATTTGGCATTGAGCATATCATCTCATTCCACAAAGACTATGATCCTGAGATCCTTGCTCAGTTCTTTGCCTCGGTGCATTTTCATCCCAATGAGGAAAGGACCATGACTTGGATGACCAATGGTCGGCAGCTGACTGCTACTTGGAAGGAATTCATGACTTTGCTTGGGGTTCCGGATGAGGGGCTCACCACACCCCAAGGTGTTCGCCCTCATGCCAATTCCGAGTCTGCCAACAAGAACATGCTTATGCCCTTCTATGTGGAGAAGAAGCTCTCCAATGGCAAGTCAACTTGGGTACTCAACTCTTTTCTTGACATCATGCACCGGATCTTCCGCAACACTCTCTTCCCACGCATTGGGGACAAGGACAAGGTGCATGCCTATCTTGTGGATATGATGCTCCTGTGTGAAGACGCTCGCAACTCTCAGACACTACCACTTGATGTCTCACATATCATGTGGCATGAGCTTCGGTTTGCGGTCTACAACCGCAAGGTCCCCATCTATGGACCTTATCTGTTTCAGTTGATCTCGGTAACTTGGGAGAAGCTCTACCCTCAGGATGAGTTTGAGACCCCTAGTTGGATCCGGCATGAGCCCATCAACCTTCGTATCAAGACTTAGTGGGCCAACACTACCTCTCGTGCTGATACCGCGGCTGCCATGGACGTGGATGCAGATGAGGATGAGGAGGAGGCAGCAGACGAGGACAGCTCTGAGGGTTACATCCCTCCCACCTCTAAGCCATCTTGGGCTAAACGACTGAAGAACAAGATGAAGGTTTTGTTCTGTATGCAGGCAAAGGGGCAGTACAAGACCCATGTGGCTTCCAAGGAGACTCGCCGCCGCGACAAGCAGATTTTCAGGACCTTTGGCGAGAACATATCTAGCGGGTCACAGGTGCACATCACCCCAGAGGCAGAATGGATGCGCAAGCAGGGTTATCAGTGGACCGAGTCTGAGGAGGAGTCCGTCCCAGCTGCAGAGTCTGACGGGGAGCGTGCGAGTGACTACTCCACTTGAGCCACCACTATTGTTGTAGGTGTCCTCTCTGCCTTTTTGGCGTCTCGATGCCAAAGGGGAAGAGAGTAGAATTTGCGAGTTGTGTCATGTTTGGGTCAGTTGAACTTCGTTTATTTCGTTTGCTTTGGTTTGCTTTGGTTTGTGCTTGTGAGACCTTCTATCATATGGTGTAAGACATATGCACTCGATCGTACCGTAGTGAGCTTATTCTATCTTGTGCTTATTACATTATGCTCTTCTATATCTTGCTTAGTTTTAGCCTTATTGCAAGATATGCCATGTCTATAAAATATAGGGGGATTGTTGATCCTAGTATGTGTGCCGTGCAGTCCAAAGCACTTATCGAGATAGCACACATCTAGGGGGAGCCCGTCTATATTTTAGAGACTTGGGGTTTGCCCTTGCTCTTTGCGTTATACCCTTGTGCAAATCCCGTGTTGTCATCAATCCACCAAAAAGGGGGAGATTGTAAGGGCATTTTTATCCCTTAGTTGGTTTTGGTGATTGATGACAATACTTTTGCGGACTAATCATGTGCATCGAATATTTCAGATATATATGGACTAGGCACAAGATGATTTGGTTCCCCTCGAAGGCTATGGAAGACGGCGTTTCTCTTTGTTTCTTTTCGGTGGTATTGAGTCGTAGGGAAGCCGTACTATTAAGAGGGGGTCCGCGTTGGAAAGGTTGGGTGGATTCCTCACGTACACATCTTCCTTTGCACCTCCTTTCTTCTAGCCTTTGGAGCATCCTATGTTTTCCTTGTCTATGCAATTATTGCTCATGCTTGCTGAACTAGGGCATGCGGTAGTACTGCTCCTTAGAGCGGTAGTACCGCAGGCCCTTGCGGTAGTACCGCCCGCTGGCGCGGTAGTATCGCTTCTAAGTAAGCGGTAGTACTGTGGCCGTAGTCCAGATGTTGTCACCCTCTCCCTAGTGGGTGGCACCCATCACGGTAGTACCGCGCACAGGGCGCGGTAGTACCGTGGTATCTGGCTTAGTTCCGCAAATACGCGGCAGTAAGGGGCGGATGTAATTTTTTACATCCGCGCCTCACGCGGTAGTACCGCTGCTGGCTTACGGTACTACCACGTCGGGTTTTTGCATCGACTCCAACTCTGCGGAAGCAGCCACGGATGTAATTTTTTATATCCGTGCCTTCCCATCTCTGGACAGCTCCTGCCTTGCGGTCGTACCACAAGGGGGCGCGGTAGTACCGCGTCAGCAGTACTACTGCCCACTGCTTTAGTGCATTTTGGGCTGTTCTGGTCTCTGCTGCGTGGGCGGTAGTACCACGTGCCCCTGCGGTAGTACCGCGCCTCAGGTACGGTAGTACCGCGTTGCGCAGGCTGAGTTGGTGGATAATGGTTGGATTTGTTCTTCGACTATATAAGGGGTGTCTTCTTCCTCTAGTTGACTACCTCTTCCACCTCCAAGCTCCATTGTTGCTCCAAGCTCCATTTTCGGCCGATCTCTCTCCCTAGCCAATCAAACTTGTTGATTCTCTAGGGATTGGTTGAGAAGGTCCCAATCTACACTTCCACCAAGAGAAATTTGAATCCCCCCACTAATCCCTTGTGGATCTTGTTACTCCTGGGTGTTTGAGCACCCTAGACGGTTGAGGTCACTGCGGAGCCATAGTCCATTGTGGTGAAGCTTCATGGTGTTGTTGGGAGCCTCCAATTAAGTTGTGGAGATTTCTCCAACCTTGTTTGTAAAGGTTCGGTCGCCGCCTCCAAGGGCACCAATAGTGGAATCACGGCATCTCGCATTGTGTGAGGGCGTGAGGAGAATACGGTGGCCCTAGTGGCTTCTTGGGGAGCATTGTGCCTCCACACCGCTCCAACGGAGATGTACTTCCCCTCAAAGGGAAGGAACTTCGGTAACACATCCTCGTCTTCACCGGCTCCACTCTTGGTTATCTCGTGCCTTTACTTGTGCAAGCTTATTTGTGTTATATCTCTTGCTTGCATGTGTGCTTGTTGTTGTTGCATCATATAGGTTGCTCACCTAGTTGCATATCTAGACAACCTACTTTGATGCAAAGTTTAAATTGGTAAAGAAAAGCTAAAAATTGTTAGTTCCCTATTCACCCCCCCCTCTAGTCAACTATATCGATCCTTTCACTTCTGCACCGACATATGTGATTGGAATCAAGAGCTAATTCTTCAGTTCTACGCGACGCTGCACATCACAGGAAATGCTGAAGATGTGAATTCTTGGGTGTTGGACTGGATGACAGAAAACACTCACTTCAAAGCACCGGCCTCTGAATTGCTTCATGCCCTGCCTGTCAGTCCTCCCCTCGAAGGTGCGCGTCTCATATATCATGAACCTAAGCTCTCTGATCACTACATGCAAGTCTTGATGAAGCCTCTGAAGCCTGGTCAAGCCCCAAGATCCAAATTCCTCGTGAAGGAATTCATGTATGTGCCACGGACTTTCTATCGCATTCTGACCAAGACATTGAGTCCAATCAAAGGCCACGACTCTAATGAAGAAGAAGTTGTTGGCATCATGAAGATTTGCTTTTCAACATCATCCATGGAGTTCCTATCAACTACCATGATTTCTTCATGAGGACTCTGGCCAATGTTGCATTGTCACCGTTTGAATTGAAGCCTTATGCTCCCTGGATTATGAGATTCCTCAGATCAAGGTCTTCAATCAACTACAAGGCTGATACACTTAACCATTGCAGCTACTTGCCCCCCATTGAAGTCTTCAAATGGCCTATTTCTTCATGTGATGACAAGGGCAAGGCTACTATTATTGATGAAGGCACTCGTCCATTGGATGCACAGTTTTGCAAAGCTGCATCCTACTCCACCAATGATGATTCTGCCACTCATGACTCTGCCGCCAATGCTTCAAAGCAAAATCCTCAAGGCACGGCTCCAAGGGTGATGACTGATCGTGAGCTTCTCCTCAGTCTTAACCAGAAGGTCGATCGCAACCACAAATGGGTCAAGCGTCAGTTTGGTTCTATTCTTTATAACATGACTCCTACACACAATTCAGTGAAGAAGAACCATTACTACCTCCATGAAGTCTTCGGTCGCACCTGGGCTGCTCTGTCTCATCTTTATGGTGAAGAAGATCTCAAGCAGATGGGCTTCAAGCAAGACTTTGACTGGTCTCAGCCACCGGCGAAGAAATTCAAGAAAGTCAAAGTTCCTTCCTTGGTGGATAGCTCTTATTCTTCATCGCGTGAGACTGATGAAAATGAAGATTTGGATGACACTGCAGCAGGCTCTACTTCAACAACCGACCCCAACAACGCTGGCGCTCCTCCATCGACTTCGTGATTTTCTTCAGGGGCGTTAGTCCTCATTTTTCATCCCTTTTGGTCATTTGAAGACAAAGGGGGATTTGAGTTAGTCTTCAAGCGGGTTTCTACATTTGGGCGTTTTGCTAAGTTACAACTCTCGTTCTTTTGAAGACTTTGTTGGATCGAGTTGTGAACTTAAACCCGATGGTGCTCTGATACTTTTGCTATGTTCTTCTGCATGCTATTTCCTCATATATGTTAATGCACGCATGCTGAATTACATCAGTCACCATTTTTCATCATGCATTTCAAATTCTTCATACCATATGTTAAATGCGTGTATGAATTACAAGATATAGGGGGAGATCTCCATGATTCTACTCTTCAAATGCTCATTGCTTCAAAAGCAAATTCCTCACTATGCACATCTTCAGGGGGAGTTCTTCTATATCTTGCAATCAAATTCCTCAATATCAATATTTACACTTCATATGTTTATCCCCGTTGAAAACTTAATCTATATTGTCATCAATCACCAAAAAGGGGGAGATTGTAAGTCCATCTAGTGCCCCTTAGTGCGTTTGTGAGTGTACACAGGTCTATAAGTCTATGAGGAGTTTGATATTTACAGAGAAAGTCGACCCCTAAAAATGAATGTCTTCAACTGAAGACTTTGGATTTCTGAAGACTTTGAACGTGAATAAATTGGTGTGACCCTAAAGACTTGGTATTCATACGAGGAACATGAAGCGTGAAGACTTTTGTTTTCGTAGTTTCATTTTCTCTTTCTTGAGTCATAGGAAACTCCTACTGTTAAAGGGGGTCGAGGAAAAACTAAGGAAAAGTTTCCAGGTGATGCTCATCTCAAAATCCTACACCTATCAATCCTTTCGAGTCAAGCCATTGGAAATCTCATACAGTTCAGTCAATTTTCAGTGACAGAGACGAAGATCTTCTGGTCTCTGAGGAATTAGTTCTGATTGAAGAGTTAGGAATTCGCCAGTGTGGATTGCCTACAAGTGAGGAACATGATAGCCTTGAGGAATTTGAGCCTCAAATTTCCAACTGTTGCTGTGCTACGCGCCAGCTGTCCCAAAATATCTACCCACCTAACGGTCATATCATTGAAGGGCATTTATGTCTTATCATGTCGGGCTGCTCCCTAGGCTATAAATAGCCACCCCCTTCAACCACTAGTTGGTTGGCTGCTCCGAGAGAAACTGACACTTGTCATTGTGAGCATCCCATCCTCCGAGGACTTTGAGTGAAAATCATCAAGTGAGGAAAACCCAAACCCAAACACCTACAAACCCAAAGTGATTGAGCATCACTGAAGAAATTGTTCCTGTGTGGATCCGACGCTTGTTACCTTTCAAGACTGTGCATCTTCCAGACGGTTAGGCGTCATGGTCTAGAGCATCCAAGAGGAAATTGTGGATCGCTGAGTGACCGAGTTTGTGAAGGTTTGGAAGTCACCTGAAGACTTACCACGAGTGAATGGGCGAGGTATGTGTGACCTTAGCTCAAGGAGAATACGGTGAGGACTATGTGTCCTCGGGTTTAAATACCTAGCCGCTCCAACCAGATGTACAACTGTCACAGCAGTTGGAGCTGGTCTACCAAATCACTGTCTTCACCGAGCTAACTGGTTTTATTTCCTCAACCCTTCCATTTCCTCATTACTGTGTTGTGCACCTGATCATTTCTGTTTGAAAACTTTGACTGAAGACTTTCTCAATTTCCTCAGTTCAATTTCTTCAGTCAGTTTGTCTTCAGCCTGCTTATCCTGTGTTACGCTTTCTGTACTCTGTGTTTGCTTTCATTTCATCATGATGTCTATGCGTCTGTTCTGTTATGTATGCATCTGAGTACTTATTCCGCTGCTAGTAGTTCTTTGCTTAGGAATTTCCTCACCTTGGAATTCCTCAGTGAAGAATTCATAAAAATCGCCTATTCACCCCCCCTCTAGTCGACTTAACGCACTTTCAGGGGTGCTACTTTTGGTGACGTACACAAGCATGGCGACATCAAAAGCGCGGATTAAGTAGAGAGGGGGTAAGGTTGCTCAACCTCAAAGAGTAAGTTCAGGTTACATGGATTAATCTATTAAGGCCTTTGGCGTCGGCTCTAGCCCATAAACGTGCCTCCTTTTTTAGGTCATTGGAGAGCTGAGTAGAGGAGGGGTCCATGGGAAAGTTTGACGTTACAGTGCTTCCAGATAGTCCACATTGTTAGAATGGTCAGAGAGTTAATACCCTTATGCGGGCTAGCCAGTGCCATGGATGTTGTTGTGGACCACAAGTCAAAGAATCATGTCACACCGTCTGAAGAGGGGCGGGCAAGCGGCACCCGGCCATCGTGTCATGCCCAGCGATGCGAGAGAAGACACAGCCCACGAGCAAGGGGTGTAGGATCTCGCTCTCCTAGTTCTAAAGTTTGCAAACCGGGTCATGGGGAGATTATGGTGCGCCCATGATGGCTACCTAGCAATGGTTAAGGGAGGCTAGCCAAAGGAAAATCTTCGCATCCGTCGGCGGCCAACTTTTCCAAATTAGCTACGAGTAGGGGGTAGTGGTCGCTCCACGGAACAACGCCATGTAGCAAGAGAATGTGGTGAAGGATTAGCCGGTCTTTAACCATGTTTCAAATCTGTAGCGTGTACCTATACCAAAAGGGCATGTGGGTCGTCAATTCCGGCTCATGGGGGCAACAATGACATGAACCATGGTTCGACCAACACGCCCCTAAACGGTTGTTTGGTTACTCACATGAACTTTTGGCTATTTGCATCTCTGATCCAGTTGAGTCTGTTTGAGGGTATGCAGATTTTTGGATCATGTTCTGCTTATTGTTCGGTAGCCTGCATTGCACCAATGATGTGCTCACCCCTTTTCAAATGTGGTGGGCTTACCACCACACTACACAACAACTGAGCAGAAATAAAGCATCTAAATACACAGCAAATGAACAACTAGCTTAATACGAGGAGTTTAAAGCCAACAGGGGGCATCCCCCCATTCCCTTGCACAAACTCGGGGTGGTGTTCCCTAACCAAAATACACAGTTTAGGCACCAACGAACGACAATTTTAACACCACCAACAACATGACTAGAGACTAGAATCAAATGGCCCTTGGCAGACGAACTTCTGGCATCTGTATATGGCAATGGTGGAGGTCCTTGCATCGTATATCTACACTATGAACCCAAGGTTGGAGAGTTTTAACATGAAGAGGTCGCGGGGGACGATTTTGTGCTTGCGACAGAAGTAGTCCCGCCCTCTGCCTAGCACGGTCTAGTCCCGGAACCTCTCCACCCGCACCTAGTAGTCGCACATCTTGTTCGACAGCTTGACCATGCGAGGGAGAGGGATCTAGATCCATCTCTTGATCAACGACAGGAATGGCTTGGGGATGTCAAGCATGGCCGGAAAACCATGTCTAGGAAGGTCCAAACACGATGAAATTTAATGGAAAATAATAGACCCTAGAAGCTTCGGGAGGAGACCAGAAGGTGCACATAGGTCCTACAAGTCCAGGGGCATGGCCTACCCCCTCACCGCACCATCCAGGCTTGTGGGTACCCTACTGCTCCATTTGACCTAATTCCTGGCCTATAAATTCCCAATATTCCTGAAACCCTAAAGGAAAAAAGATGAGAGAATTGTATCGCCACTGCAATCCTCTGTTGCGAAGGGGTCCCATCTGAGCCCTGTTCCGGAGCTCTGCCGGAGGGAAAAACAATTGGGGTGGCCACCTTCATCAACCAATTGTTGTCTCAATGATTATGTGTGAGTAGTTCCTTCAGGATCTACGGGTCCATAGTAGTACCTAGATGGCTTCCTCTCTCTCTCTCTCTCTCTCTCTCTCTCTTTTGGATATTCAATACAATGATTTCCTCTTAGATCAATCCGATGTAATTCTTGTGGTGTGTTTGTTGGGATCCGATGATTTGTGAATTTGTGATCAGATTCTTCATTAAATATGACTAAATCATGTGAAGTTTCTTTGTTGTATGATTGAGTAGCTATGTGTGCTTTTCGAGTTATTTGTCTTCTTTGGCCAAGATAGATGGGTAATTCTTCAGAGGGAGTGGTGCATAGTAGTGGGTTCAACCTCACGGTGATGTTGCATAGTGACAAAAAGGGGGAAATGCATGTGATGTGTTCTTCATACTAAGGATAAAACGATGTGAATGGGTCTTATTGCTAGTTTTCTTTCTGTCTAAATCATGTCATCTTGCTTACCGCATTACTTCGTTTCTTGCAAACTTAATACTTTGAGATGCATGCTAGATAGCGGTCTTGGGGTCGAGTAATAGTAGTAGATGCAGTTGGATTAATGATCTACTTGTCACGGACGTGGTTCCCATATGAGATTATGCCATGAATGATCGTAGTTATGAATGTTTCTTATTTGTCAAATGCTCAATAGTAATTTGTTTACCATGCCATTATCTACTTTCGAGAGAGAATACACTAGTGAACCTATGGCCCCCGAGTCCATTCTCTATTATTATTTCTGTTGCTCTATTGCTCACTTTATTATTTTGTCATTTTCCATATCACTATCTATCACTATTTCTATTAACCTTGCAATTGGGGATTGACAACCCCCCTAGCCAAGTTGGGTGCAAGCATTTATTTTGTTTGTGCGCAGGTGCTGCTTATCTTGTTAGCTTGTAGACTCCTACTGGTTTGATAAACCATGGTTCTTAACTGAGTGAAATATTTTCTGCTACTATGCTACATCACCCTTGCTCTTCGATGAAAACCCAACAACTAGTACGAGAGTAGTAGGAGCCTGGGTGTAGCGGTTGAGGAGATGGAGTCGTCGATTTTCGACAAGGGTGTGGCGAGGCGGCCGGGGTGGTGGAGCGGCCGCGGAGGCAAGAGATAAAACAGATGCAGAGAAAGATGGGAAGATGGGCGCGCATGGTTTGTGAGGGGTTTTGGGTGGGCTGGGGGTATCAGAGTCCTACATGACTGATGTTTGGACTCCCGCGAAGCCCCCGATACAGGCCGCGTTGGATGGCTAAACGCGTCCGGACCGTGCCGTCCAGACGTTTGCGGACGGTCTGACGGCCTGCTTTCAAGATGCCCTGACATCTCCAATGCTAACTCACAAACCGGACACCACATCCATCCATGGATAGTGGGGACTAGTCCACGGACATGGAAGCGGGAGGCAGCCACCGAAAGCTAGCCACATACATAACTTTTTAAAGTCTGCATACATCTGCACACTCAATATAGCCACATATCTTGTTCCAGTTTAGCTAAAAATGTTCAAATGTAGCAGTAGTTCCAATTTAAATATTACACTCCAACAATGTTGTCCCCTTTACCTGCCCACAAATGTTCAATTAGATCTTCTTTTAGTTGCTGATGAGTTGCTCGAGGACAAATTTGTTGACGCATTTGAACAAACTCATCAAATGTGGTCGGATTCTGGTCTTAAATTTTGATAGGATCATCCATGTTCTCAAATTCATGACCTTTTGCAACATGCTCACCCTCATCCTCGACGATCGTGTTGTGTCTGATCACACAACATGTCATCACCTCCCACAAGGTCTCTGGATCCCATTGTTTAGCAGGTCCACGAACAACTACAAGCCGTGCATGCCAACGCCAAAGATCATGCGATGCAACTGCTTCAAGAATGATAGTGGGCTTCTTAACATGACCCTTATATTGCCCTTGTAGAGGTTTTGGGTAGTTCTTCCATCTCCAATGCATGCTGCAAGAGATCCGAGAAACCTGGTCACCATCTTGCTTCCGACGTTGCCAAGATCCTCTCAGTGTCTGCCACCGTTGGTTCTCTTAGGTACTGATGTCCAAATATCGAGACCAAGACAGTAGCAAATCTTACCATGGCATCTCCGGATGTGCCCTCAGACATCCATAGGTATTTGTCGCACGAATCAACGGCCATGCCATATGCAAGCATCCGCGGTGCGGCTATGCACTTCTGTTAACCAGAGAACCCAATCCTTCCCACGGCATCTTTCTTCAAGATGAAGTAGTCATCAAAGGAATGAATGCCATGGTGGAGATGATTGAAGTCATTTTTTGAACCCGAAAGTGGCGGCAAAAAAATTCAGCGAATAGAGAATCCAAGGCAAAATAGCCGTCCATCGGCATCAAATGGACGCGCCCACTATTGTGATTGAGCACTCGATGACCCTTGATCGATCCCTTCAAATTGAGAATATGATTTTTCCGCACGACTCATCAAGTGAATTGCCATAGCATATAGATTTTTGAATTATTTGAACACATTTTTAATACATGAACCATTTCTGAAAAAATATGTGAACAAAGTTTGAAATCACAAAAATTCGCTTAAAAAGACAACCAACATTTAGAATTCCAAAATGTTGGCGAAAATTTGTGTCATTTTTAAAAAACAACTGCAATTTTTTTAAACATGAAATTTTAAAAATTGCAAAAAATTTAAACATTTTATTTTTTAAACAAGAAAAAAAGTAAACATGAAATTTTAAATTCTGATATTTTTGGAAATTATCGACCAAAAATTGAAAATTGGAGCATTTTTTAAAATTCCAATTTTAAGTAAAATCTAACATTTTATTAAAAAGCAAGCAATTTTTTAAATCCTGAAAATTTATAGATATAGTGTTTTTAAACTGTGAATTTTTTGTCATGTTCAAACAATTTTAAAATATTTGAACATTTTTCTTAAAATGGAACAATGCCCATTCATTTTCCAAAAACACATTTTTTAAATTTGAAAGAAGGGAACAATTTTTGAAGACTTGAAGATTTTGGAAAATTTGAATTTATTAAAAAGAATAAAAGTAAAAGTAAAATTAACCAAAATTTAAAAAGAAACTGAAAAAAAGGAAAGAAAAGGAAAAGGACCACAATATCCTGCGAACGTTTGCTGTGAGGTTTTAGTATTTGCAAACGTTTTAGACAATTGTGTTTGGGGAATCACACTCACTTTATTTCTCTATAGAAAGTTGTAAAGGAATTACATTTGGGTCATGTGGGTTTATAAATGATATATGACGGCGTTGTGGCAAAAAATAATCTACCCATACCGGCATCCGCGGCCCATTAGCCCGCCAAGTCCGCCGCGCGCAATGCAAAGAAAGATCCAGGGGAAGAAAAAGGCGGGAATCACACAGCAGATCGAAGCAGAGCCAGCCAACCCCAAGCGGAATCGCCTCCCACGCTTTGCTTTCCGCAAAGGCCAATCGACTCCACCACCACCACCGTCCCCGGCCGCTCCCCATGCCCCACCGCCAACTCCACCACCACCGTACGTCCCCCGTACTATATAACGCGAGCACCCTCGTCCAGACCCCCTCAGTCCCCTGCCCTGCCTGCCTTCGATCCCCACCAGCCAGCCAGCGCCGATGCCGCGGCGAGCGATCGAGGTCCGGGCCGACGGCGCCGCGCCCAAGTGGTGCATGTCGCTGCTGGAGAACACCTTCACGGCGTTCCTCAAGTCCCCCGGCGCCGACGCCGACGCCAAGGCCGTGTTCGCGGAGGGCTCCCTGTTCAGCCCCTACCTGTTCGGCAAGTTCTTCGACCCGGCCGACGCGTTCCCCATGTGGGAGTTCGAGTCGGACGTGCTGCTCGCCGCGCTCCGCCGCGGCGCCCGGACCACCGTCGACTGGGCCGAGAACGACTGCGAGTACCGCCTCAGAGCCGACATACCAGGTACGTGCCCCAATCCCCAGCTCGCTCGATGGATGATTGATTTCAGTACCACATAAAAGATGCTAGTTCAGGCTTCACAATACAAGATCGGCCGTGTTCGACTATAGTTGCAGGTGACTTAACTTGAGTAACAAAAGTACAGTAGCACATATGATCAGATTTTCGTTCAAGCTTCAAACTGAAACCTCCGTCCCAAGTGACAGAAGTACCATAGTTTTAGCATAGATTCGCCGTAGTAGGAATGCATGCATGATGTGGCCTCTCTCTGTACCAAGTTCAGTGCAGCGTTCTCTGTACCAAGCTGCGTCGATTCTCTAGGAATATATCGATGAGCAGATGTCTAGATGAACCAGGATAGTAAGTTACCGTGCTCCTCTGCCACACGACTTGTGTAGGAATCCAACACCTTTGCATTTCGCCACATATATTAAAGATGTTCTTACAAGATTGCAACTTGCTAGCTAGCTATCCATCTAGAGGGGTGTGCTCGTGCGTGCTTTCCCCGTTGCTACCCCTTTGCTTTTGCCGCAGCAGCACTATGGTCATGGTCACGTGCAGCCTTCTGTCGCCGTCGCTTTTCTTGGCAAATTATTCGTTGCGTCTGCGTGTGGCGCCCCTTGCGGAAAAGCGAGCGGAAGATTGTGCCACACGATTGCCAAAACCAACAAAGCCAAGCACACTTGCACCGTTATCATATCGTATTGTACATATGGTACTTGTGCAGTATCTAGCACTAAGTTTGCTATCTTTGACATGATCATCAGGTGGAAGGAAGTGCGAGGTGGAGGTGAGCGGCGACGGCGCAAAGGTGGTGGACGTGAGCGGGCTGTGGCGGGCGCCGCCGGGGGACGGCCGGGACTGGCGCGCCGGCCGGTGGTGGGAGCACGGCTTCGTGCGGCGCGTGGAGCTGCCTGAGGACGCCGACGGGGGCAGGGTGGAGGCCTACTTCGACGACGGCGCGGGGTCGCTGGAGATCAAGGTCCCCAAGAGGAGCAGCGACGCGCACCAGCAAGCCTGAGAGAATCGGAACATCTCGACGCTCGCAACTGGATTGGATCAGACTAACCGGATGCATTTGCCGGTGAAAGTGAATTATTCTCCTTCTGATGTGATGATGAGCAGTTGATGGCGACTGAAAAGACCGCGTAATCTCGGTAGAAATTCGGAAAGATATGGCTGAGACGAAAAGGAGCAAAGATTACCCATCTATTGCATGATGATGATGTTACAAGTCTGATGTAATATGTTCTTCAGTTAAATGGCTAATTAACCAGCAGTGTGTTGCAAGCACGAAAGCGTCGCCGTCAGTTTCGGTCGTCGACCGGATGGGCTGCGGCATCGATATGGTTCTAGATTAGAGGAATATATGGGCAATGCGCGACTTTTGAAAGGTTGATTCTCTCATTTCTTTCGGCACGATGCATCTCCATCAGCCGTCAGTCATCGCCCCTAGCCCCTTTATCCCCAGTCGGCACATGAGTATCAGAGCTGTGACGAAAGCTGGGGTTGGCTCTTTGAGATCCTCAGGTGATTATTCTGCTGAGAAGCACGTTGGCCAGATGATATTCGATGGTTTCGGGCGACGATTTGCTTTAGATTTGTTGTAAAATAATGCCCTGTTTTGTATGAATATACTCACAAGACCGGTGCATCACAATTTTTGACAAGAAAAATTATAACTCAGGTCCCTCAACTATCGCAAAGTCCAAATTTGGTCCCTCGACTATAATAATAGGGGGATTAGTTGCATGGAAAAATGTTTGCAAAAGAAGATAATGTGATGGTTTATGCATTAAGGATATTCATACACAAAATATTTATCTAGCCAAGAAATTTGCAGTTAAGGTACTTCTTTCTGTCACACACAAGAACATTATGGATGATTCACTATTTGGTCTCATCGTTTTGGGAATACGATACAAAAGGTTGATGCCAAATCACTAGTAGAAAACAGGGCTTTGGTCACAGGGCAATATTTCACATTAGTCCCGGTTCAGTCACGAACCGGGACTAATGTGAGCATTGGTCCCGGTTCGTGCGGCTAAGGCATTAGTCCCGGTTCACCTGAGCCCTTTAGTCCCGGTTTGAGACACGAACCGGGACTAAAGGGTGCGATGCCCATTAGTACCGGTTCGTGGCACCAACAGGTACTAAAGGTTAGACCTTTAGTCCCGGTTCGAGCCACCAACCGGTACTAATGGGGTTTGAGGCATTAGTATCGGTTCATGGCACGAACCGGTACTAAAGGGCCCATTTTCAAACCCCCC